>NW_028172951.1:0-33717 GCF_963971535.1 Notolepis coatsorum | reverse complement strand
GAATGCTGAGCTGTAGTCGATGAACAGCATTCTCACATAGTTCCCCTGCCTCTTGTCCAGGTGTGATGCTGCTGTGTGCAGCACATGGGCTATGGCGTCCTCCGTGGACCTGTTGGGGCGATATGCAAATTGCAGAGGGTCCAGGTTGATGGGGAGGGAGGAACAGATGTAGCCCTTCACTAGCTTCTCAAAGCACTTCATGGCTATGGAGGTGAGGGCTACAGGGCGGTAGTCGTTGAGGCAAGCGGGCGTAGATTTTTTGGGTACAGGGATGATGGTGGACTTCTTCAGACAGGTGGGGATGACAGCCTGTTCCAAGGACAGGTTGAAGATGTCAGTGAATACCGGGGCCAGTTGGTCGGCACAGACTTTTAGGACGCGGCCGGGGATGCCGTCCGGTCCTGCTGCCTTCCTGATATTCACTTTTTTAAAGATCCTTCTCACCTCATGCTCTGTTACCCTGAACACTGAGTCTCCATCAGCAGACCCCCCCCCCCCCCCCCCCCATTGCCGTGGTTTGTAGGCTGGTGTTGTTATTCACAGCCTCAAACCTCGCATAGAAGGAATTGAGATCATTTGCTAAGGAGATGTCACTGTTGTATTTCTCACAGTATAGCAGGAAGTGAGGTTATGTCTCAACATCCCCCTGATGGCAAAGTGAACACAGCCTGG
This sequence comes from Notolepis coatsorum, assembly GCF_963971535.1. Classification (NCBI taxonomy): domain Eukaryota; kingdom Metazoa; phylum Chordata; class Actinopteri; order Aulopiformes; family Paralepididae; genus Notolepis; species Notolepis coatsorum. The sequence continues at coordinate 33,045 of NW_028172951.1, read as the reverse complement.
CCTCTCTGGGCAGCCAGTTCTGCCTGTGACGGCCTGTTTCTATGGCTAGGCTATGTCCACTCAGTCTGTACCGTGTCAATGTTTTTCTTAATTTTATCTCATTCACAGTAGTCAGGTATTCTGCCACCGTGTACTCTCTGTTTAGGGTCAAATAGAATTCTAATTTACTTTGAGATTTGGTTGATTTGTTCCAATATTCTATATAATTTTCTTTTTGTTTTGAGATTATTTGGTTGGGCCAGATTGCTTGGTGTCTGTCCTGAAGCCCTGGTGTTTGTGGGCAGATATTTCTGACTAGCTGGCAGAGGGGACTCTTATCTGGGTTCATCTCTTGGCTCTGAAGGGCTTTGTAGTGGTAGGAGTGGGGGTCACTTGATTGGAGGTGTGTATACAATTTGATGGCTCGCTTTTGAATTTGAATGATTAGAGGGTATTGGCCAAGTTCTGCCCTGCATGCATTATTGGCAGTGTGTCTGTGAACCCTAAGTAGGTTTTTGCACACTTCTGCATGCAGTACTTCTAATGGGTGTTTTTCCCATTTTGGGAAGTCTTGGTTAGTTAATGGACCTTCCCACCCAATGGGGCTTCCCACTCTCCAGAACATTTACAACAAGCGGTGCAGGGGTAAGGCTAAGAGAATTATCAAGGACTCCAGCCACCCAAACAACTGCCTCTTTGAACTGCTGCGGTCAGGCAAGCGATACCGGAGTCTCATGGCAAGCACATAAAGACTCAGAAGAAGCTTCTATCCCCAGGCCATCAGGTTGCTCAACGAACAATAAACACTATACAACAACCATCAAATGCACACAGCACACACATCCACACGCACACACTCACTTTAAACAAACAACACACTGCAGCACCCACTCTCCACACTTTAGATCACCTAAACACACTTTATATTTATTGATAAAGGATTTGCACTACAACTCGTACACCTTACTGTAAATTGTACCTCACCCCATTTCTGCTTTGCACTATATAGTGTTGTAAATTAGTACATTGCATAGTATATTGTATATTATATGGTAACTCAGTTACTTCTATTCTGCATCGAACATTGTACATATGTCTATACTGAACACTGTGACCTCTATTCTGACTTCTAATTTACATGCTATACTATTTTATTTCATACTTATCTTGTCTAGCACAGTCTCTGGAGCGTAACAGTAAGAAGCATTTTGTATAAAAGTATTCTGTACTTCTGTATGACAACTATTAAAGAAACTTGAACTTGAGAAACTATCTCTGTCTCTCTATATACATCTCTCTGTCTCCCTATATATGTATCTCTGTCTCTCTCTGTCTATATATATATATATATCTGTCTCTCTCTCTGTCTCTCTATATATGTCTCTCTGTCTCTCTCTCTGTCTATATATATATATATATATATATATATATATATATATATATATATATATATATATCTGTCTCTCTCTCTGTCTATATATATATATATATATATATATATATCTGTCTCTCTCTCTGTCTCTCTATATATGTCTCTCTGTCTATATATATATATATACAGAGAGAGAGAGACATAGAGACATATATAGAGAGACAGAGAGAGAGACAGATATATATATATATATATATATATATATATATATATATATATATATATATATATATATATATATATCTGTCTCTCTCTCTGTCTCTCTATATATGTCTCTATGTCTCTCTCTCTCTCTGTCTATATATATATATATATATATATATATATATATATATATATATATATATATATATATATATATATATATATATATATATATATATATATATATATATATATATATCTGTCTCTCTCTCTGTCTCTCTATATATGTATCTCTGTCTCTCTATATCTGTCTCTATCTTTCGATCTATATCTGTCTCTTTCTCTATATATATTATTTGTCTCGCTCTCTGTATCTCTTTATATATGTATGTCTCTCTCTCTCTCTCTCTCTCTCTCTCTCTCTCTCTTTCTCTCTCTCTATCTGTCTCTCTCTCTATATATATGTATCTCTCTCTCTCCTCTCTCTCTATCTCTGTCTCTCTCTCTCCCTCTCTCTCTGTCTCTCTCGCTCTCTGTCTCCCTCTCTCTCTCTCTCTCTGTCTCTCTCTGTCTCTCTCCTCTCTCTCTCTCTCTCTCTCTCTCTCTCTCTCTCTCTCTCTCTCTCTCTCTCTCTCTCTCGCTCTCTGTCTCTCTATGTCTCTCTATGTCTCTCACCTGTAATGTCTGAAGATCTCCTCTTCCACCTCCGTGATGAAGTGACACTTGGTGCAGGCGTACTCTCTCCCTCCTCCTCCTCCCTCCTTCTCTCCCCCGGCCTCCTCCTCAGACTTGACGTGTGCTGGCGCCCCCCGCAGGCTGGTGGGCGTGTGGCAGCTCTCGTAGTGTTGCAGTAACACGTCAATGTCCGCCGTGGAGAACACGCACTGGTCACACAGGTGAGACACTCCTGGAGAACAGAGAACCAGGAGGTTAGAGGGGGGGGGGGTGCACAGTGTGTTCTTTATTATGTTCTTCACAGTAAATGAGCCTAAGATTAACAAATAATTGAGGTAATATCAACACCCCTAATAATTATATATTATCTTAATGCATTGATATCAACACCCCTAATAATTATATATTATCTTAATGCATTGATTTCAACACGCCTAATAATTATATATTATCTTAATGCATTGATTTCAACACCCCTAATAATTATATATTATCTTAATTAGGGATGTCCGATATTATCGGCCGACCGATATTATCGGCCGATATCGGCAGTAAAATGTGATATCGGAAAATATCGGTATCGGTAAAAAAAAAAAAAAAAACAATATAATTTTTTTTTTTTTTTTTTTTACCTTTATTTACCCAGGCAAGCAAGTAAGAACCAATTCTTATTTTATTTATTGTCAAAAGTATGCATTTTGGTTTAATTCAACAACAAGAGATATGTAATGTTAATTTTTACTTTTTTAATTATCATATTTTGCACAGATAATGCTTACATTTAGAAAGCCTTTTGAATGCATCCAGTGAAATTATTAGTTACCTGAAATTATTCCGTTTTTTGGGGGGGAAACCCTGCATATATCGGTATCGGTTGATATCGGTATCGGTATCGGTATCGAAATTAAGAGTTGGACAATATCGGAATATCGGTATCGGTAAAAAAGCCAATATCGAGCATCCCTAATCTTAATGCATTGATTTCAACACCCCTAATAATTATATATTATTAGAAATTCCAACACCATTCGAAAGCCATGCGTCTCATCTCCTCATATGACTACAAACAAAATGGCGGCGCGCATTTATTTCCGTCGATATTCGCAAATTTCTGAATACATTTCCAAAACTGATATTTCACTAATAACATTAACCTATTGGTAAACAAACGTATTGTCGAAAATATACACTATGAGTGCTGTTTTGACAGGGTTAGGGTCTTTACTCTTGGCTACATTAGAAACAAATATTCAACATTAATTCCTACAGTCTGTAGAGATGGATTTATGGCTTGGGTCTGGTACCGGACCCGTCTGGCTTAAGAGGTTAACATAATTAATAATTAGATCTTATGTTAATGAAATCATATCAGCAGAACTAATAATTATATATTATATTAATGCATTCATATCAACAGCCCTGATAATTATATATTATGTTAATGAATTAATATCAACATAACTAATAATTATATTCTATGTCAATTCATTAATACCAACGGAACTAATAATTATATGTTATGTTAATGAATTCATATCAACAAAACAAATAATGATACAGTATGTTATGTTAATGAACTTTCGACAAGTCTAATAATTATATCTTGCAAGTGACCCAAACTGCATCTCAAGACACTCGCCTCGCAGACACAACGTGGGGAATGTCTGAAGAATGTCTCAACTCCATGAAAGAATGTCTCCCGACCCCAGACATCAGACTCAACACGGAAAACTACAAGCTATCAAACAAATATAACACATTTCAGTCATCAGCTCTCTCCTCGCTCACCTTGTGATGTCACGGGGTGGGCGGGGTTGGATGGGTGAGGGGTCATCCCAGAGGTCATGCTGGGGTCACCGTGGGGGTCAGGCGTCACGCTGGTCTCCTTCTGCGTGGCGGACCAGCATTTAGGGCAGGAGGGCTTTCTGCACGCGAACGGGTGGGAGACCTGGAGAAGAGTCCACTTTAGTTTAATTCAAATATCTCTCTCTCCAGATCATTTTGTCACCATTGCTTTGATCGTTCTATTCCATTTGTCATTAAATACAGTGGACGGACACACACACATAATTGTGCATACTTATTTTATATATTTGAACATGTCAGTCAAATTCTAAATGTTTTCCGTTTACACATCCCCCTACTTTTATTATTTGTTCTTAGTACTTCATTGTAGGTTACTTGTATTCTTAGTACTGTGACAGATCTCCCCATGGATATGTGAAGGATGGGAGATACTTCTGTCACGGAAGGAGTAGTCTGATTAGTACTGATAGAACACACCTGCCCATCATTAGTCCACTCACAACACACCCAGTCCCACACATAACCACTAGGTTAGAGAGGAGTAGGTTGAGCGGAGTAGGAGTTGGAGTTGTGTAGAGAGAGAGAGAGAGAGAGAGAGAGAGAGAGAGAGAGAGAGAGAGAGAGAGAGAGAGAGAGAGAGAGAGAGAGAGAGAGAGAGAGAGAGAGAGAGAGAGAGAGAGAGAGAGAGAGAGAGAGAGAGAGAGAGAGAGAGAGAGAGAGAGAGAGAGAGAGAGAGAGAGAGTATTCAGAGTTGTGACGGTGAGAGGTAGTGAGAGGTGAGGAGAAAGCGAGTAGGTGTTCTCTGTGTACTGGACCCTGGACTGGCTGAGATCCCCCCTTGTGTACTGACCCTGGACCAGACGACTACCCTGAGTATTGAACAATCCCTTTTACTGTCGACGAGCCTGTTTTGTGTTTTTGACCCACGGACTGTCTATGACCATTCTCTTGCTTATCAAACTGGATTTTTGCCTTTAATTCAATAAATATTCTTATTGATTGATATTGCTCTTGTGTGGACCTTTTGAATTTGTTTGTATTTGAACCGTGGCGAGTCTGGTCCCCACCAGACGTATTCATTCATACTTTTATTCTTAGTATCTGTCACGGGGCTATCCCAAGCCCTATAGGTAGGATGCACATTGGCCATACACACACACCACTCTTCTATTTATAATAACACCTTGCCGGCATATAATTGTGGATAGTTGTGTCTGGTTAACCTGGTACGTCACGCCCGTGTGCGGGATGCGCGCACATCGCGGCACTTTGCCCTCGTCTGTCGGCTCCGGGCTGCATTTTTCGGCGATCAACCAGTACATTGTTGAAAAGTTGAATTTGCCGCCTTTCGATCGTCACCACACTCAACCTATTGCGTGCTTGGGGTCTTGAGTTACAACGCGAAATATCCGGCGAGCGTCATTTGACGAGCCGTTTCCGACGAGTGACCACGTCCGGTTGTGAGCGGTCCTGAACTGACCTCAGTCACCGCTGATGGCGAATATGATTGGCCATCGTTGTAGCCAAGAAGCGTCTGCTCCGAAAGCGATCCCAGACGAGCGCTGATCGCAACGAGAAGGGCACAGGAGAAGACCAACAATTTATTTGTTTTGACTGAATGAATGGCAGCGGACGGCCATTTTGGATAATCACGCAGAATTATTGCGGTGCACACATTACGAAAACCTTTGTAAAACACAATTTGTCTGGGGGGGGGGGTCATTCCATTTGGGCTGTGGGGGGTGCTTAATGTCTGAAGGAGTCGACTGAAGGCTTCTTGTCCTCTGAGAAAGCATGCAATTGGTCCACTGATGGATACATCTTGATATGTCTAGTGTGTGAAATCCTCTTTCAGTGCCTCTGTGCCCGTTTTCTTGGTATGTGCGCCGTTAGCGTTAGCCACACTTCTTCTAGGCCTTTGCTTTTGGAAAGAATCATTTATAAAAATAAAAAAATTGCATTTCGACTAAGAGGTTGGCAGTCGACTACGGCTCCTTTCGATTGATTAGTCGACTATTCGACTAATCGAGGTCAGCCCTAATGCACAGATACATAAATACCCTGTTTTGTCTCTGTGCTCACACTTGGTTCCTTGTAGAATTCCTAGCTGTCCAACCAGAACTGGGAGAGGCCAAGACATTTTCTAGAGGGGAGATCCATAATGGCATAATGAGAAGGGAAGACTTTTAAAGTGCCCTAACCTCTGTTTAGTGTTTTGTAACGATCGAGGTCGGTATGGAATAATGTATTATCCATGTTGTACGGAATTATTTAAGGTGTGAGATCATGTCTGTATTGCTTAATAATTGATTGTTTGTTGTTATTGGTTTGTCTTTGTAGGAGGAGCTTCCAGGATAAAAGCCTGGGATGGAAGCTCCTCTCAGGGAGAAGTAGAAGCAGGCTGGGAAGAGACACAGCTCGAGTTAGTTCCCATAGCCAAGGGCCTAGTGTGTTGTGTGATATCTTGTTTGTTTGAAAAGTTGAATAGTTTTGCATATTTATTTTTTCCTCTTATTTTCCAATGACATTTCTTTTTATGGTGAACAAAAGAAAAGAGAAAATAAAAACAAAACCCTGGGGTGCCGACCACCTACCTCAGACTCCCTTCTTCCACCGCTTGGCCACATCCTAACAGGACCCAGTACTGTACCTAACAGTACCCACATCCTAACAGGACCCAGTACTGTACCTAACAGTACCCACATCCTAACAGGACCCAGTACTGTACCTAACAGTACCCACATCCTAACAGGACCCAGTACTGTACCTAACAGTACCCACATCCTAACAGTACCCAGTACTGTACCTAACAGTACCCACATCCTAACAGGACCCAGTACTGTACCTAACAGTACCCACATCCTAACAGGACCCAGTACTGTACCTAACAGTACCCACATCCTAACAGGTTACCTGGGGTGTAATAAGTACCCAGAAATTAGGGTACCGTCTCAAAATCGTACTCAAGTAAAACAAAAGTCAGAGTATCTGGCTAAAAACACACTTGAGTAAAAGTAAAAAAAGCTTCTACTTTTAAATGTACTTGAGTATTAAAAAGTAAAAGTAAAAACGTTATTTTATTCCGGGGCAATGAAATGTTCCGTTTCGTCCTCTTCATCACTCAAACTACCGTTTGTGGCCATCTTCTGTAGCTTGTCACTCTGACTGTCTATTCTTATATTGAAATTATTTTATTGGGAAAACCACATTGAGATACAGTATCTCGTTTTCGAGAGGGTCCCACATTTTGTGCAATGTATTTCAGAATCAGAACACATGACACACAACAACAACAACAACAAAATTTAATAAATAAAGGACACATACAAAAACACAACAGAACAAGTACACATTGTAAGAGGATATGTCTCATTATAAGAGGATATGTCTCAATCTACATCATAATAGGCCCACTCCACGGCAGTCACATGACGGTGCCACCGCAGGGCAAACAGATATGCTTACCCCGCAATGACACCGCCAGGCAGCCGCCGTGAGAAAGGCCCAACAAAACATTCAAAGGGTGAGTAGAATACAGGATGTAATAGATATTGAGCTCCAGGACTGGCAGGAGAAGAGGAGCAATCAACCCGCCCAACAAGCGCCCCAAATCAACCAATCGCCCCCCCCCTGCCTAAAAATAGGAGTAGAGCCAACTAGCTAACCCGTAACACCCGCGTAAAGGACGGCTGTGCCCCACGTGTCCTCACCAGCGCAGGAGCCCCACCAAGGAAGCATGTACACCTGACCATAAAATTAGAACAAAGAGCATTTTTAAAGAGGTAAAATGAAGATATGGATCGAATGGTCACCGGAAGGTTGTTCCAGTCCGAAGGGGCTTTGAACATGAATGATTTCTTGGCCATTGCTTTTTAAAATGGAGAAACTGTGAAAAAATACTGTACAGAGTGTCTTAGACGATAAGTGCAAGAAAAAGGGACCATCAACTGTTTCAGATAAGCAGCATAGTCAGAATGGATACATTTGAAAATCAATTGCAGCCAATGTCTCTATCGTCTTAAAGTAGGAGAAGGCCAGTCTAAGGTTTGATACATAGTACAATGGTGTGTTGTGAACGGACAGTCTAGAACAAATCTGCATAGTCTATTGTAAGCCACATTTAGAGGTGATAAATAAGTTTTGGAGGCAGCTTGATAGACAACATCAGCATAGTCCATTAATGGCAAAATAAGTTGTTGTGCAAGTTTCTTTCTAACAGTGAAGGAAAAACAATGTCTAGCTCTATAAAGGACTCCAATGCTGCGATTCATTTTAAAGGGGAACTATTTTACTATTTCTTTCACTATTTGGGCACTTTTACACAATTCCTGTGAGTTTATGGAACACCTCTGTAATTTTTAATTTTTTTGTATTCATTGTTTTGTATTTCTAATCAAGTCCTCAAAAACAGCATTTTTCTACCTCAAGATCTTAAGCCGTTTTGAGCCTGGGCTCCAACCACAATGGTAAACCACTGCCTCGCCTGAACATTATCATGCAGCGGTGTCTCTCTGACATCACAGATCAGCACATTTTCAGATGACTCAGTTCAGTGAGGGTGAATATTGTGAGAGGAGAATTGGAAGAATGCGCCAATATGAGAATTTTGAGACATAGATCATATTAATATAAGTTCACATAGCTAGGAAACAATGCTAAACACTGAAAAAGGCCATTTATAAGATAGTTCCCCTTTAATAACAGTAGAGGTAATATGGCAATTGAATGAGAGTTCGGGGTCAAGCCATACTCCCAAATACTTGATGCGTTCAGCTTTTTGCAGAGGTGTATTATCGGCACATAAGATAACGCATGCCTTAGATTCAGTTGCCTTCAGTTTTTTTCGAGTACCATAAATCATAAAGTGCGATTTGGTTTTGATTAGTATTAGTTTATTTTCAGCAAGCCATTTCTGTAGTGTCTTAAAGTCAGATTGTAAGGCTGATTGAATCTGTGCTACATTATCTTTGGATGCATACAACACTGTATCGTCTGCATAAAGATGAACGCTGCAATCAGAACAAACAGAAGGTATATTATTTATAAATATTGAAAAAAGAAGTGGACCAAGGGTTGAACCTTGCGGCACACCACGTTCTATTCTTCTGACAGCAGGTGTTTAATCAAAGATCCCCGCTTTCTAGTCTTGCACAAGGACCAATCAGCATGGGTATGGGCGGGTTCATTTTCCATCGATGGGGATTTGATTGGCTGTTTTTAAATAAAGTGAGGCCGCAGGATTAATAACGTTAACGTTAGTTCGGCCAGAGAAACAAATAATTATACTAATTAAAATGGTTGGACCTGCGAGATTTGTACTTTGTACTTTGTAAGTCTGCATTTTAAATGTAAGTACGGCTACTGTATTAATTGTGGACAGTAGAAACAGTGCTGTATTAACCTCACCTGTCCCAGGTGTTTGTGAGGTTGGCACAGCCATTGTGGGCAGTAGAGACAGTGCTGTATTAACCTCACCTGTCCCAGGTGTTTGTGAGGTTGGCACAGCCATTGTGGGCAGTAGAGACAGTGCTGTATTAACCTCTCCCAGATGTTTGTGAGGTTGGCACAGCCCTTGTGGACAGTAGAGACAGTGCTGTATTACTCTCACCTCTCCCAGATGTTTGTGAGGTTGGCACAGCCCTTGCGGACAGTAGATACAGTGCTGTATTAACCTCACCTGTCCCAGGTGTTTGTGAGGTAGGCACATCCCTTGCGGACAGTAGAGACAGTGCTGTATTAACCTCACCTGTCCCAGGTGTTTGTGAGGTTGGCACAGCCCTTGTGGGCAGTAGAGACAGTGCTGTATTACTCTCACCTCTCCCAGATGTTTGTGAGGTTGGCACAGCCCTTGTGGGCAGTAGAGACAGTGCTGTATTACTCTCACCTCTCCCAGATGTTTGTGAGGTTGGCACAGCCCTTGCGGACAGTAGAGACAGTGCTGGATGGCACACCGGTGGACGCTGTGGTTGTGTTGGTAATGCAGCAGTAATGGTGCCACCACGATGACATCGGCGCTGTGAGACATGGAGTATCTGAAGTCACAGAGCTGGCAGTTATAGCTGGTGACCACCGTCTCTGGCTCCGAGCTGCTGTTGGGCACAGCGACGCTAGGATCTGTTGAAGATAAGACATAAAGACTATTATAGGCTTGGCCATAAAGACTATTATAGGTTTGGCCATAAAGACTATTATAGGCTTGGTCATAAAGACTATTATAGGCTTGGTCATAAAGACTATTTGAGGCTTGGCCATAAAGACTATTATAGGCTTGGTCATAAAGACTATTATAGGCTTGGTCATAAAGACTATTATAGGCTTGATCATAAAGACTATTATAGGCTTGGTCATAAAGACTATTATAGACTTGGTCATAAAGACTATTATAGACTTGGTCATTAATACTATTATATAATTGGTCATAAAGACTATTATAGGCTTGGTCATAAAGACTATTATATAATTGGTCATAAAGACTATTATAGGCTTGGTCATAAAGACTATTATATAATTGGTCATAAATACTATTATATAATTGGTCATAAAGACTATTATAGGCTTGGTCATAAAGACTATTATATAATTGGTCATAAAGACTATTATAGGCTTGGTCATAAAGACTATTATATAATTGGTCATAAAGACTATTATAGGCTTGGTCATAAAGACTATTATATAATTGGTCATAAAGACTATTATAGGCTTGGTCATAAAGACTATTATATAATTGGTCATAAAGACTATTATATAATTGGTCATACAGACTATTATAGGCTTGGTCATAAAGACTATTATATAATTGGTCATAAAGACTATTATATAATTGGTCATAAAGACTATTATAGGCTTGGTCATAAAGACTATTATATAATTGGTCATAAAGACTATTATATAATTGGTCATAAAGACTATTATAGGCTTGGTCATAAATACTATTATATAATTGGTCATAAAGACTATTATATGCTTGGTCATAAATACTATTATATAATTGGTCATAAAGACTATTATAGGCTTGGTCATACATACTATTATATAATTGGTCATAAAGACTATTATAGGCTTGGTCATAAAGACTATTATATAATTGGTCATAAATACTATTATATAATTGGTCATAAAGACTATTATAGGCTTGGTCATAAAGACTATTATAGACTTGGTCATACAGACTATTATATAATTGGTCATAAAGACTATTATAGGCTTGGTCATAAAGACTATTATATAATTGGTCATAAATACTATTATATAATTGGTCATAAAGACTATTATATAATTGGTCATAAAGACTATTATAGGCTTGGTCATAAAGACTATTATATAATTGGTCATAAAGACTATTATATAATTGGTCATAAAGACTATTATAGGCTTGGTCATAAATACTATTATATAATTGGTCATAAAGACTATTATATGCTTGGTCATAAATACTATTATATAATTGGTCATAAATACTATTATAGGCTTGGTCATACAGACTATTATATAATTGGTCATAAAGACTATTATAGGCTTGGTCATAAAGACTATTATATAATTGGTCATAAATACTATTATATAATTGGTCATAAAGACTATTATAGGCTTGGTCATAAAGACTATTATAGACTTGGTCATACAGACTATTATATAATTGGTCATAAAGACTATTATAGGCTTGGTCATAAAGACTATTATATAATTGGTCATAAATACTATTATATAATTGGTCATAAAGACTATTATATAATTGGTCATAAAGACTATTATAGGCTTGGTCATAAAGACTATTATATAATTGGTCATAAAGACTATTATAGGCTTGGTCATAAAGACTATTATACAATTGGTCATAAAGACTATTATAGACTTGGTCATAAAGACTATTATAGGCTTGGTCATAAAGACTATTATATAATTGGTCATAAAGACTATTGGTCATAAAGACTATTATAGGCTTGGTCATAAAGACTATTATAGGCTTGGTCATAAAGACTATTATATAATTGGTCATAAAGACTATTATATAATTGGTCATAAAGACTATTATAGACTTGGTCATACAGACTATTATATGCTTGGTCATAAAGACTATTATATAATTGGTCATAAATAATATTATATAATTGGTCATACAGACTATTATAGGCTTGGTCATAAAGACTATTATATAATTGGTCATAAAGACTATTATAGGCTTGGTCATAAAGACTATTATAGGCTTGGTCATAAATACTATTATATAATTGGTCATACAGACTATTATAGACTTGGTCATAAAGACTAGTATAGGCTTGGTCATAAATACTATTATAGGCTTGGTCATAAATACTATTATATAATTGGTCATAAATACTAGTATATAATTGGTCATACAGACTATTATAGGCTTGGTCATAAATACTATTATATAATTGGTCATAAAGACTATTATAGGCTTGGTCATACAGACTATTATAGACTTGGTCATAAAGACTAGTATAGACTTGGTCATACAGACTAGTATAGGCTTGGTCATAAAGACTATTATAGGCTTGGTCATAAAGACTATTATATAATTGGTCATAAAGACTATTATAGGCTTGGTCATAAAGACTATTATATAATTGGTCATAAAGACTATTATAGGCTTGGTCATAGGGCTGGGCGATATGGAAAAAAATCATATCGCGATAACGATATGATAATTTAATTTTATTTCTCGATATCGATAATTATCGAATTGTTATAAGTATAAAAAAAATTAAAAACAATTTTTTTTTTTTTTTTTTTTTTTTAACAACATATGTATGTTTATTTTGCAGCAATTCTTTGTCATTGCCGCCATCTTTAGTGTTACATCCCCTCACACTCCAGTTCTCAGGCTGCAGCTGGTTTAAAAGCTAAAGTAAACCGGCTTCTCTGCTGGCTGTGGCTCCAGAGGAGTTGAACAGTTCTGGCTCTGCTAGTTTATTTTCGATCTTTTGGCGCTTTTTTGGTGGACAAACCACCGCACATGTGCACCGTGACTCGTGACTGGAGTCTAGTTCTGCTAGCACACATAGCCTACTGTGTACAGACGGTTTCAAACTGTATTTTAAATTAGAAAGCAAACAAAATAAATGGACAAGAGAAAAATAAATCTGAATTTGGTCAGTATTGTCATTTGGACAAGCAAAGCCATTACTTTAAGTTGCAGGCAAGAAAGACAAGTCTGTCCACTGTCTCTGGTTTTAAAACTGCCCTGTTGCAGGTAAAAAAAAAAAAAAAACAAAAAAAACGATTTTTCGATTTTTTTTTTATTTCGATATTCGATATCGATTATTAAAATATATCGCGATATTTATCGTTATCGTTATATCGCCCAGCCCTACTTGGTCATAAAGACTATTATATAATTGGTCATAAAGACTATTATAGGCTTGGTCATAAATACTATTATATAATTGGTCATAAAGACTATTATAGACTTGGTCATACAGACTATTATATAATTGGTCATACAGACTATTATATAATTGGTCATAAAGACTATTATAGACTTGGTCATACAGACTATTATATAATTGGTCATACAGACTATTATAGACTTGGTCATACAGACTATTATATAATTGGTCATACAGACTATTATATAATTGGTCATAAAGACTATTATATGCTTGGTCATAAAGACTATTATAGGCTTGGTCATAAATACTATTATATAATTGGTCATACAGACTATTATAGGCTTGATCATAAAGACTATTATAGGCTTGGTCATAAATACTATTATATAATTGGTCATACAGACTATTATAGGCTTGGTCATAAAGACTATTATAGACTTGGTCATACAGACTATTATATGCTTGGTCATAAAGACTAGTATAGGCTTGGTCATACAGACTATTATAGACTTGGTCATAAAGACTATTATAGACTTGGTCATACAGACTATTATAGACTTGGTCATAAAGACTATTATAGGCTTGGTCATAAATACTATTATATAATTGGTCATACAGACTATTATAGGCTTGGTCATAAAGACTATTATATGCTTGGTCATAAAGACTAGTATAGGCTTGGTCATACAGACTATTATAGACTTGGTCATAAAGACTATTATAGACTTGGTCATACAGACTATTATAGACTTGGTCATAAAGACTATTATATGCTTGGTCATAAAGACTATTATAGGCTTGGTCATAAATACTATTATATAATTGGTCATACAGACTATTATAGGCTTGGTCATAAAGACTATTATATGCTTGGTCATAAAGACTATTATAGGCTTGGTCATAAATACTATTATATAATTGGTCATAAAGACTATTATATAATTGGTCATAAAGACTATTATAGGCTTGGTCATAAAGACTATTATAGGCTTGGTCATAAAGACTATTATATGCTTGGTCATAAAGACTATTATAGACTTGGTCATAAATACTATTATATAATTGGTCATAAAGACTATTATATAATTGGTCATAAAGACTATTATAGGCTTGGTCATAAAGACTATTATATGCTTGGTCATAAAGACTATTATAGACTTGGTCATAAAGACTATTATATAATTGGTCATACAGACTATTATAGGCTTGGTCATAAAGACTATTATATGCTTGGTCATAAAGACTATTATATAATTGGTCATAAAGACTATTATATAATTGGTCATAAAGACTATTATAGGCTTGGTCATAAATACTATTATATAATTGGTCATAAAGACTATTATAGGCTTGGTCATAAAGACTATTATATAATTGGTCATAAAGACTATTATATAATTGGTCATAAAGACTATTATATGCTTGGTCATAAATACTATTATATAATTGGTCATAAATACTATTATATAATTGGTCATAAAGACTATTATATGCTTGGTCATAAATACTATTATATAATTGGTCATAAAGACTATTATAGGCTTGGCCATACATACTATTATATAATTGGTCATAAATACTATTATAGGCTTGGTCATAAAGACTATTATATAATTGGTCATAAAGACTATTATATAATTGGTCATAAAGACTATTATAGGCTTGGTCATAAATACTATTATATAATTGGTCATAAAGACTATTATAGACTTGGTCATAAAGACTATTATAGACTTGGTCATAAAGACTATTATAGACTTGGTCATAAAGACTATTATAGACTTGGTCATAAATACTATTATAGACTTGGTCATAATACTATTATAGACTTGGTCATAAAGACTATTATAGACTTGGTCATAAATACTATTATAGACTTGGTCATAAAGACTATTATATGCTTGGTCATAAATACTATTATAGACTTGGTCATAAATACTATTTTAGACTTGGTCATAAAGACTATTATAGACTTGGTCATAAATACTATTATAGACTTGGTCATAAAGACTATTATAGACTTGGTCATAAATACTATTATAGACTTGGTCATAAAGACTATTATATGCTTGGTCATAAATAATATTATAGACTTGGTCATAAAGACTATTATATGCTTGGTCATAAAGACTATTATATGCTTGGTCATAAATAATATTATAGACTTGGTCATAAAGACTATTATATGCTTGGTCATAAAGACTATTATATGCTTGATCATAAAGACTATTATAGGCTTGGTCATAAATAATATTATAGGCTTGGTCATAAAGACTATTATAGACTTGGTCATAAAGACTATTATAGACTTGGTCATAAAGACTATTATATAATTGGTCATACAGACTATTATAGGCTTGGTCATAAAGACTATTATATGCTTGGTCATAAAGACTATTATATAATTGGTCATAAAGACTATTATAGGCTTGGTCATAAATACTATTATATAATTGGTCATAAAGACTATTATAGGCTTGGTCATAAAGACTATTATATAATTGGTCATAAAGACTATTATATAATTGGTCATAAAGACTATTATATGCTTGGTCATAAATACTATTATATAATTGGTCATAAAGACTATTATATAATTGGTCATAAAGACTATTATATGCTTGGTCATAAATACTATTATATAATTGGTCATAAAGACTATTATAGGCTTGACCATACATACTATTATATAATTGGTCATAAAGACTATTATAGGCTTGGTCATAAAGACTATTATATAATTGGTCATAAAGACTATTATATAATTGGTCATAAAGACTATTATAGGCTTGGTCATAAATACTATTATATAATTGGTCATAAAGACTATTATAGACTTGGTCATAAAGACTATTATAGACTTGGTCATAAAGACTATTATAGACTTGGTCATAAAGACTATTATAGACTTGGTCATAAATACTATTATAGACTTGGTCATAATACTATTATAGACTTGGTCATAAAGACTATTATAGACTTGGTCATAAATACTATTATAGACTTGGTCATAAAGACTATTATATGCTTGGTCATAAATACTATTATAGACTTGGTCATAAATACTATTTTAGACTTGGTCATAAAGACTATTATAGACTTGGTCATAAATACTATTATAGACTTGGTCATAAAGACTATTATAGACTTGGTCATAAATACTATTATAGACTTGGTCATAAAGACTATTATATGCTTGGTCATAAATAATATTATAGACTTGGTCATAAAGACTATTATATGCTTGGTCATAAAGACTATTATATGCTTGGTCATAAATAATATTATAGACTTGGTCATAAAGACTATTATATGCTTGGTCATAAAGACTATTATATGCTTGATCATAAAGACTATTATAGGCTTGGTCATAAATAATATTATAGGCTTGGTCATAAAGACTATTATAGACTTGGTCATAAATACTATTATAGACTTGATCACGGAGACTATTATAGGCTGGGTCATGAAGAAATGTATGGTTTAATTGCATAAGAATCGGGACAATTTAATGACAATTTATAACTTCTACTACACATGTGCTAATACCTTGTACTACTAATGTATTAATACCTTTTAATGATGTACTAATACATTATACTGATGTACTAATACCTTCTATTTATGTACTAATACCTTCTAGTACAGATGTATTAATACCTTCTATAGACTTAGACCATTCGTTTTAACAGTATAGACTTAGACCATTAGAAAAATCAAGTCGCATTGCTTTTATTTCTGACAGGTTCTACATACCTCTTGGTATCAGGTTTTAGTATTGATTATTTATGGTTAGTATCAGGTATCATGTTTTAGTATTGGGCAAATTCTGTGATACTTCAGCCTGATGCCCCACAGTGGTTTCCATGGTTACCTTGGCTTGTCTTGGAGGAATTGGACGAGAGCTCCTTCCAGCTCTTGAGTGTGAGGTGGTCTCTCTCTGCGTCTCTCCTTTCTCCTCTTCTCTCTTTCTCGGACCCGCCAGGGGTGTTGGGGTGAGGGTTGGGGCTTACAGCGCCCCCCGTGGACAGTCTGTGTCTCTGCTCAAAGTGTTCTACAAGTTTCCCCGTCCCTCCCGCCCACTCACAGCTCCAGGTGCAGAATTTGCACCAATAGTAGGCCAGAGTTCCACCTCGTCCCGCCTCCCCGGACCAGCTCGACGAATCGGAACCGCTTCTAACAGAGATGGAGTAGCCAGCCAGCGAATCGTCTTCTGCCCTCACCACCACTCGCTCCGCCCCTTCTAAAACTTGACTCTGCCCCTTAACCTAAGAGAGATAGAGACATAGAGAGAGAGATAGAGAGAGAAGAGAGAGATAGAGAGAGAGAGAGAGAGAGAGAGAGAGAGAGAGAGAGAGAGAGAGAGAGAGAGAGAGAGAGAGAGAGAGAGAGAGAGAGAGAGAGAGAGAGAGAGAGAGAGAGAGAGAGAGAGATAGAGGTTATATTTTTCCCCCCAGAACAACATGACATATTCAATTATATTATTATTATAATATATATAACCATACCACATGAATACAGATATAAATAGCATATTCCTGTGCAAAATACATGACCAACTATATTATTTACCTGGTTGTCATGGAGGTTGTTGTTGGCTAGGAGAGGGGTGGTGGGCGGGGTCTTGACCTTATTTGGGTGTGACAACAGGAAGTGCTGTTCTAGGTCCAGAGAGTTACTTCCCATATAAGTGAAGTTACAGAACTTGCAGCGGAAATATTTTGTGTTGCCTTGGCAATCAGGGGTCTTCCGGCCAATCCCGATCAGTGTGCCACCCAGTGTCACCTGTTGTCGGGACAGAACAGAGACAGACAAGACCGTTAGATAGAGCTGAGCAATATATTTGTGTGACTGTTAGACAGGGGCTCTAGGAATAGTCGATATCGGTCGGTCATGTCAACCACTTTTGTCAGGTGGTCAGCCTGTATTGTCCTCTAACGGCCACAGGGTGGGGATATAGTAACCCACTGGAACTTGAGTGACAGCTGGTGACCTCAATAGCAAAACGACAACAGTGACAGCAGGCTGGGTCGTGGCGCTGTGCTCTCAAAATAAACGAGCTAGCTTGGTGCTTCAATCGTTGGTGTGTCAGTGCTACATGCAGAGTTACTAGCATTGAACAATGCCATAGCGGCTAACGCTAACAGGCCAACAAACAGGTGACATGGCTAACGCTAACAGGCCAACAGACTGGTGACACAGCTAACGCTAGCAGGCCAACAGACTGGTGACACGGCTAACGCTAGCAGGCCAACTAACAGGTGACACAGCTAACGCTAGCAGGCCAACAAACTGGTGACAGGGCTAACGCTAGCAGGCCAACAAACTGGTGACACAGCTAACGCTAGCAGGCCAACAGACTGGTGACAGGGCTAACGCTAGCAGGCCAACAGACTGGTGACGCGGCTAATGCTAGCAGGCCAACAGACTGGTGACAGGGCTAACGCTAGCAGGCCAACAAACTGGTGACACGGCTAACGCTAGCAGGCCAACAGACTGGTGACAGGGCTAACGCTAGCAGGCCAACAGACTGGTGACGCGGCTAATGCTAGCAGGCCAACAGACTGGTGAAAGGGCTAACGCTAGCAGGCCAACAAACTGGTGACACGGCTAACGCTAGCAGGCCAACAAACTGGTGACACGGCTAACGCTAGCAGGCCAACTAACAGGTGACACAGCTAACGCTAGCAGGCCAACAAACTGGTGACACAGCTAACGCTAGCAGGCCAACAAACTGGTGACACGGCTAACGCTAGCAGGCCAACTAACAGGTGACACAGCTAACGCTAGCAGGCCAACAAACTGGTGACACAGCTAACGCTAACAGGCCAACAAACTGGTGACACGGCTAATGCTAGCAGGCCAAGAGACTGGTGACACACTGGTGACAGGGCTAACGCTAGCAGGCCAACTAACTGGTGACACGGCTAACGCTAGCAGACCAAGAGACTGGTTAAACGGCTAACGCTAGCAGGCCAAGAGACTGGTTAAACGGCTAACGCTAGCAGGCCAACTAACTGGTGATACAGCTAACGCTAGCAGGCCAACATACTGGTGATACGGCTAACGCTAGCAGGCCAACAGAGTGGTGACACGGCTAACGCTAGCAGGCCAACTAACAGGTGACACGGCTAACGCTAGCAGGCCAACTAACAGGTGACACGGCTAACGCTAGCAGGTCAACAGACAGGTGAGACAGCTAACGCTAGCAGGCCAACAAACTGGTGACACGGCTAACGCTAGCAGGCCAACAGACTGGTGACACGGCTAATGCTAGCAGGCCAACAAACACAAAATTGTTATTTTCTGTTTCAGTTTAAATTCAGTTAAAATGTTCAGTTTCAGTTAAATTCAGTTATTCTTTTTAATAGAATGGATCATTAAAATCAAAGGGTATTGCACATAAATAGGCACTAGTTCAGATAATCCTTCAGAACGTTGATCGGCTCAGCTGACTGACAATAAATCAAAATGACACCATTCACCATCGTAGCCTATAATAATAACAGCATTGCATTGGCCTATCAACCGGTTTTAATAAACAAACAGAAACAGTAGCATGTGCATCTTTTAGATCAATTAGGCTATGAAAATTAGGCTGCCTCTAAATATAAAAATGTATTAAATGAGATTGGTTTGCTTCTTTAACACAAAAATGTTAAAAAAAATATTTTAGACTCTGACATGAAAATCGAATGTGGACACTGGCACGACTATTAGAAAATTCTAACTCATCCCTACCGTGGCCAGAATGCTCTGAAGCCCAGATATGAGGCTACGTTGCCTTGATTCAGGACACATTGCTCCACTTCCATTACTCTGCTATGGTAGCCTACTGTTCCATGTCACCCCAAAGCTCCGTGACTACGGTTAGGTTGCACCAGCGGAACTCACACTAACTTGATATGGTTAAAGGTGCTATAGTTAAAGGAACACATACACTTTTTGGGAGATTAGCTTATTTGCCATCTACCCTGGAGTTAGACAAGCAGATACCCTTTCTTCTCTGTTCATGCATTAGGCGTAGGGAACAGTAGGTGTGCCAGTGTAGCCTAGTTCCCAACAGTCATGAAACACACTCCAAATACAACTCCAAAACGTTCCTGTAAACATGTTGTGACCTGTGTATTTACCATGTGGAGAAATAAAACAAAAATTTACATTTTCGTTTTTTAAGCAGATATACTCAGATTTTTTTTTGCCGAACCACTGCTGCCCTTCATCACCTCAAAAGCCCTGTTTTTCTATAACCATTTGGGGCCTATTTTGGCGGCATGCACTAACAGTGCCTTCTCTGGGACTCGCTCGTAACTAAGAGCAGGATTTACGAGCGCAGAAGAGCAGTCATAAGTCGGACAGAATGGTGACGTGTTCCCATGGGCTTTATTTGGGAGGAATCATGGTGATTGCGTTCACGTCGATTCGGACATCCTTGGAATTTAATTATTATTATAATAATAAATACGACAATATTTGTCTCATTACAAATTACATTTTATATTTACAGGCATGCCTCAAGAGGCATCGTGATTTTTATTTTTTTATCCACTTCTTCTCCTCCTTTTTCTGTGTTGTTCTCCCATCCCAATTTTAGTCGTGCCAATTCCCCCCTCCCCTGTCTTGATTGTTGCTCGCATGTGCCCCCCACTGGTCGGTCGTAGGGAGGGTTGAAGAATCTATCGCGTGTCCCCTCCGATACATGCGGAGTCAGCCAGCCACATCTTTTCACCTGCCAGCGCAGACTCTCATTGGCGAGGTGTAACGTGTGCGAGGCTCACACTACCCCCGACATCTCCTGTCCTTGCTGTGCAGGCGCCCTGACCGACCTGTAGGAGTCGCTGTTTACAACGACCAGATTACCACCCATCGACTTCCCTCCCGCTGACTCTGCCAATTGAGTCAGTATGACGGCCAGCCCAAGCCAGAGGCAATGCTGACAGCCGGATTCGATACCGGTGTCTCTCGCGTTGGTGACGAGCGCTTAGACCGCTGCGCCACCCAGCCGCCCAGGCATCGTGATGTCTGAAAATAAATAAAAGCACTACACCAACACTGCACATGACAGTGAATAATTAAATAAGAACTAAACCCAATCGCGTATTAATATTCCATATTTATACCATCTTGTTGCATGCTCCTGGCCACCTGCGCTCAGCGCACACACACACACACACGCACCTGCTGTATATGTGCGTAATGAATCGTTCCAGCAACAGTAGGCTTCTATTATTCGAATTACTTGTTTTGTTAGGATATCTCATTTTGATCAGTCACAAATCGCTTCCACACTACCTGTTGAATACAGGGGTCAGCACAACCCAGATGCAATGCTCAGCCTCTCCCTTCCGTTTTGCACACTGTCCTACACCTTATAAGGAGCTGGCGATGCGTGTCAGGTGTAAATTCAGGTGTATGTAGGGGGTGGTCCCCACCTCCCTAAAACAAGCCAGAGTCACACCACTCATAAAAAAACCAACCATGAACCCCACAGTCATAGGTAACTATCGTCCTGTCTATCTTCTCTCCTTCCTTTCTAAAACACTTGAACGTGCTGTATCCAACCAACTTACGGCTTATCTCTTACAGAATGATCTCCTAGACCCCAATCAGTCTGGCATCCGGACTGGCCACTCCACAGAAACGGCCCTCATTGCAGTCATTGCAGTTATCAGTCACAGAGGCACTTCACTTAGTAAAAGCGAAAGGCCTCTCCTCTGTCCTGATTATCCTAGACCTATCTGCAGCCTTCAACAGTTGCGTCCCTCGCAGGAATTGGAGTGGCTGGCTCTGCGCTGACATGGCTGACATCATACCTCAATGACCGCTCCTACAAAGTGTCATGGAGAGGGACCCTGTCGGCCACCCGCCCCCTTTGGATGGGTGTCCCCCAGAGCTCGGTCCTTGGACCCATTCTCTTCTCCCTCTACACGAAATGTCTGGGTAACATTATCACCTCTCATGCCTTCTCGTATCATTGCTATGCCGATGATACTCAACTCTTCCTCTCCTTCCCTCCCTCAGATATCGATGTCTCTGAGCAGATCTCGGCCTGTCCGTCTGACATCTTCGCCTGGATGACGACCAACCACCATAAACTGAACCTAAGCAAAACCGAATTGCTCCACCTGCCGGCCAAATCCTCCCCCCTAACCGACCTTTCCATCACAGTCGAGAATGCAGCTGTGACCGCGTCCCCGACCGCCAATAACCTTGGTGTTGTCCTCGACGACCAGTTGAACTTCTCCGCTCACATCGCAGCGACAACCAGAACCTGCAGATTCCTGCTGAGCAACGTCAGAAGGATCCGCCCCTTCCTGACAAAAGAAGCCACCCAACTCCTCATCCAATCAACAGTCATCTCCCGCCTCGACTACTGCAACATACTGCTTGCTGGCCTCCCGGCCACTGGCACCAAGCCTCTTCAACTCATTCAGAACACAGCGGCCTGCCTGATCTCAAACCTACCGAAGTCAGCCCATGTCACCCCACTTCTTAGGGACCTGCACTGGCTCCCCATTGCAGCACGAAATAGCTTCAAGGCCCTCAACCTGGCATACCGTGCAGCAAAGGGAACCGTTCCCGCCTACCTCCGGACAATGGTCTCTACTCAAGTCCCCTACGCTCTGCATCTTCTGGCCGTCTCAGACCCACTCCTATCCGAGCTCCGGGAGGGTCATCTAGGAGAAGCCGCCTATTCTCAGTCCTTGCCCCACAAAGGTGGAACGAACTGCCCACCACAG
This sequence comes from Notolepis coatsorum, assembly GCF_963971535.1. Taxonomy (NCBI): domain Eukaryota; kingdom Metazoa; phylum Chordata; class Actinopteri; order Aulopiformes; family Paralepididae; genus Notolepis; species Notolepis coatsorum. Next base: position 9,916 of record NW_028172951.1, on the reverse strand, counting down.
TTAGGACAGCCGAAACCCATCCAATATTTCGCCGTCGACTAAAGACGCACTTCTTCAATCATTATCTGAAATGTAAATTTTTTTTATCTAACCCTAACTAACTTTACTGTCATGCACTTGTCCTAATATACTAACCTACACTGTAGCACTCAACACTTTGATGAACATTGTTACTCAGCTGATAGAGTTGTGCCCTTCCTGATGACTTGTCGTACAGAACTCTTAAGTTTAAGAATGAGTGACGTACTTCATTCAAGGAGTTCGGAGCTGTGATCATTTTGGCAACTTAACGCGTTGAAGAAACCGGGGGTGAGGTTTTGTTGAGGTAGGTTTTCTTACAAACTTCCTACAAGGTTATTTACGAGGAAACTTACGAGAATGTTTCTGCATGAGGTCCATTAACTAGGTACAGACTCAGCGAGGAAGACATTAACTAGGTACAGACTCAGTGAGGAAGACATTAACTAGGTACAGACTCAGCGAGGAAGACATTAACTAGGTACATACTCAGTGAGGAAGACATTAACTAGGTACAGACTCAGCGAGGAAGACATTAACTAGGTACATACTCAGTGAGGAAGACATTAACTAGGTACAGACTCAGTGAGGAAGACATTAACTAGGTACAGACTCAGTGAGGACGACATTAACTAGGTACAGAATATGGGGTGGAACGGTTCACAAAATCGACGGTTCGGTTCGTATCACGGCTTTGGGCTAACGGTTTTCGGTTTGGTTCGATATATGTTGTTCTATGTCGTTTATGGCCTGCTCAGCACCTGTCTGCACTGTACTTCACTTCGTGCACGAGCACTGAATAAAAAATTCCACCATGTACCTTTACATCCCAACATCCGTCTGACCACACCCCCTTCCGCTTACCTTCATAAGCAGGTGTGTGGTCATCTACTCGCCTCCTTCTTCACTTTCACCACAAGGAAGTGCCTTCGGTAGATCCCCACTTGACGAGGTTGTTAGCTGAAGAAAGTTGAGACGTGTATACATAAATATTCGATAGAAAAATCTAAGTCATAATGTCTACTTCGGAGAGTCGCAGAGCCACTCTCCACCAGCGGTTCTCCATTTCCGCCTCCGTCGTGCGTTCTGGTGCAGGGCTGTTGCCTCTCTCGTGGTTGACAGCCACGCCCGGTAGGCGTCCGATGGGTAGTTTGCCTCTCCAAGGAGCTGGTGCACCAGTGCCGTCGCCTCTGCGATGGCCTGGTCCTGGCTCTGGTTCCTCTGCTTCCGGGGAATCGTCCGCTGTTGAGCGGCCGGTTCCTTTGGTTCCAGAGGATTTGAGACACAAACTTTTTGCGTCTGCTCGCTCCCGTCGCAAGATGGTGGCTTGCAGACGTGAACGGCCTGGGTTTGGTGAGTTGCTGGAGCCCAGTGAGGATGCGTCGGTCTCTACCTGCCCGATGGAAACAGATGATTACATGGTAGAGGCAAACGGGTTCTTATTTGAAGGCCCAGTGGAGACATGTATTCCACCCGTCCAGGTAACACTGGAGGGGGGTGAAATGTCTCCTTGGGGCGCCTTGTTTGAAGATGTCGGGGAAGACCCTCGGACTCGTCGGCAGGATGCCCTACTATCAGCCACATCGGAGTGTGGCTCCTTGACCAGTCGAAGCCTGCTGTATGTGAGGGATGCGGGCTCTGTGGAGGAAAGTCTGCAGGGGGAACTGCAGGCTTTGTTTCCCGAGCTTATGGCGGTGGCGGCCGCTGCAAACGGCGTGCCGCTGCCGCAGCCACTGCCTGTTCCTGTCCCTGATGATCTAATAGGTCATCTCTGGCAACGTCGCCCGGTGAGAGGGGTGGACGTTGTCTACCCATTTTTCCCCTCAATGGGGGCCTATGTTCGTCGGGGCCAGGTGGTGTCCCACATCATGGGCCTCACCCCCGCCTACGTACAAGTTACGCGGGTGGCGGGTTTGGTCGAAGGTATGAGAGAGGGCGTGCCACGGCTTGATAGGCCGATGGCCGCGCTCCTCTGTCCGGAGGTGGTGTGGGAGCCGTTATGCAAGTCGGTTCCTCAAGGGAAATCGGCGAGGCGGTTGGCTTACTGGAGCGACCAGTCATTTATCGCCGGAACACAATCTCTCGTCTAACATCGCACAGCTGGCAAGATTCATGTCCGGGGTATTGACGGGCGGCATGGAGCTGAGTGATGAACAACATGACCAGCTCACCCAGTCGGCAGGAGCTGTCCTGCATCTGACTCAGCTGCAGGCCATAGCCGCTGGGAAAGTGCGCGCCCTGGCGACTCTGAACCAGCGCCACCTTTGGCTGGAGCAGGCCCGTGTACCGGAGAAGAAGAGAAGTCCTCTTCTGACGGCACCCCTCTCCGATGCTGGACTGTTCGGGACGGCCCTGCAATTGATGACCTCGACGTGCAGAGAAATGGCAGATCAGCGCTCCGTGCTCCAACCCCATTTTCCCCCTCCCGGCATCGCCGGTGGAGTCAGACGGCTACCACGTCATCGAGCTTCCTCCGCCGTGGCTGCTGCTGCTACCACCACCGCTACCAAGGCCAGGAGGAGAGAGGGCGCCGCCGCTGCAGCCGGCCCATCTGCGCCTGGAGGAGACGGTAGGGATCACCGTGACCAGCCACCGATTGTCTACCGTCCCTCCGGGGCTTCTCGGGGTGGCAAATCCCGAGAGGCTCGAGGCGGCAGGCGCCGCTAAGCAGTGACTTTTTCCCCCTGTGGTCCCCTCTGTTTACCCCTCCCCGGCCGCGTGAATATTAAAGGCAACCAACTTGTGTTCGGCTTTTCTCTGATTGGCCGCGCCTCCCCGCCCCCACGCGCAGGCAAGCGCAGTCGTCCCACGTCCCAAATGAAATCCAAGGAGCGCACGCGAGCGGCAGCGCGGTTATTATGTTTCGCGTTTTTAACAACCAACTACCAGATTCACTCGTGTATAAACAAAGCCCACACAGTTATGAAATGCGCTGAACTAGAAATGCGCTGAACTAGAAAGCGTAACGTTATTATGTTTCGCGTTCCATTGATTAACGCCATTACCTGCTGTGCTGTAGGAAGCAGAGGTACAGTAAGTTACAGTAGGTGTAGGTTACATGTTTAATCAAAGCCCATACAATTTTTTAGATGAATGATTGTGGATATAATATAGAAAACACATCATTATGATATTGTCAGAGGGAGAGGCATGACTTCGCGACAGCCATATTAGACACTCACTGTACATCAGTGTGGAACTGTAACGTTATATGTTATTTCGCCCGTGGAGGCTGCTGAGCCTGAAGCGCCAGCGGGGCGACGCGGTGGTTTATACCCGGCTTTCGTTCGCCGCCGCCGGCTTGATACAGCTTCAGCAGCAGCAGCGGCGGTGCTCTGTTGTAGGAAGCCCTTCAATGACAGCAGCGCGCTCTCATATTTTGCGAATGCATAAACTATATCTTAAATTATGGCTATGTGTCTAATATGGCTGTCGCTTATCAATGACTTCGCGACAGCCATATTAGACACATCGCCATAATTTAAGATATAGTTTATGCATTCGCAAATATGAGAGCTCTGTCATTGAAGTGGGTGGTGGCAGCATTACTAACAGTAGCGATTTTTATTGTTTTGTCATGACCAAACATAATCCCAACATAGATAGGAGGTGTACTGTAGGTCAAATGTCGGTCATGTGGTGGAAGAGTTTAGTACAGTCACACAACAGAACACCGCTGTAGACTACCTGTAGTACAGTCACACAACAGAACACTGCTGGTTCGACCAGCGCTTCTGCCGCGCCGCAAGGGCGTGTACTAGTGGATTTATTTGATTGGCCGTGTGGCCAATCAGAGAAACGCTGAACGAAAAGCTGAACACAAGTTGGTTGCCTTTAATATTCCCGGCCCTCTCATATAATTTGATTCAAAAATAAAAAGTCCCCTCTAAAGGGGGACTGTATTTTTTGTTAACAAACTGTGTGTTTCTTCACCAAAACATATGATGAGGTTGCACAGTGTGAATCTTCACTTGTATGCATTGATAGGAGGGTTACGTTTGTGTTATGAGCTTAAGCAAGGTCTGCAGCCTACACTCGGTTATAGGAATGTTTTCTACCTCGGCCTGAGACTCCACATGCAGGTAGAGGCTAGTTGTATGGTCTGTTGCTTACACAAGTAATGTTGAGCTACAACACTGTTGTGTTAGTTGCAGTAATGCTCGTATGAACACATACCACGGCCCAGCCGTTCGCTCTCTCTATCAGTGTTTTCACACACACACGCGACATGGTTTTGTTGTAAACCCTGTTCACAGTTATCTGTGGGTAGCGTGCATTGTATTAGCTTGCACTATTTCATTAGCATTCTACCAAAGGTATCATATGCTAAAGTTGTTATTGTGTTGCAGGGGGAAGGGCTTGTGAGGGGGTACCGAATAAACCCCTCCTTCCCTCTTCTGATTGGTCAGGGGGGTTTACTCATCTCCTGTAAAGCCAGTCGGGGCCAAGCCGTTAGGCGACTTGGCAGGGAAGGGGGGGGGGGGGGGGGGGGGGGGGGGGAGGGTTGCCCTGACTCTGCTCCTATTAACAGGTGTTGAGTGTTGGGTTTCCCCCCGTCATAGCATACGTCACTACGCACGTTGCTATTTGACGATGGCTTCCGTGAGTTAGATCTGTACGTACGATCTGTTGTCAAAGTGTCGGGATAGAGCGTAGGACTTACGGGAGTTACCATGGCTTTTTCATTCTACGACTCACGTGGGAAGGCTCTCTGGGGAATTTTCAGTCTAAAATCCTCTGTGATAGGGGTGACTGGATGTAAAAATGTAAACAGTTTTTACCCTCAGTTGTGTCAAATGGGATTCATGTCTGTTGGTGCTTCCTTCTTTTAAATAAAAGAGTGTGGAGTATAGGAAGCGCCACACCCCTCTTGTCGTTTCCCCCAGGCACCTTGGGGATTCAATGAAAGGTCTAAATAGCCTATTCATTGATGTGGCTGTGTCCCGACGCATGCATAGTGCTAGCTCGGGGTGTTCTGTTAAGAATCATGCGGATAGCTAGTACGCCTTGGTTGCTTGTGGTTAAAACGGCGTTTTTTATAAAGCAACTGGGATGGATGTTTTGTCCTCTTCCGAGAACATGTTACTGGTTCTCGACGGATTCTCGTTCATATCTGGGGGATGATAACGGAATGGATCTGAACATAGGTAGAGGGGTCTCACGCCCTTGGGGTGGGCCACCGAGCGCGGTTCACACCGGCCCGTCTGGGTGGCGCCCTTTTTTCGATTTTTTAGATCAACACGCATATCTGCCCCTTCTCTTGGAGTAGGCATGTCGGCGTGGTTAGGGCACGGGACTGGTTCTGGTCACGCTGGTCCAGATCAGTTAACCCGTTTGTCCGCCGGGGATGCAGATCTGCTGTTCTGGTACCCTGAGGGACTTGGGCTTTTTCCAGGGGGAAAAAGGCCGGGTCGGCCCGGGGCGTCACACGGTTAGGCGTTATAGAGATCCTTGTTGGGTACTTTTTTGTACCTGGCACTATCATAAGGGGCTGGTTCTCTTCTCCTGTAAGGGGCTGTTAGGGTGGTCTTATGGACCTCCTCTGGTAACCCTGTGTGCTTCCCGAGCCGCCGGGCCCGGTCCGAAGTAAAGTTTTGTTGATACCGTAGACCTGGGATAACCCTTTTTTCTTGAGGGGTTATAGGAACAACCACCGCATATGGTAACGGCAGGGTGGTTGATTCCCTGGTGTGTTGGAGCAGTGTCAACTCCCGGGTTGTCCGGTTGAGTGTGCCCCTGCACGTTCATGGCGTCTGCCAATCATGTCAGCCTTCTCTGCCTTGACCCCTCTGGGTGGGTTTTTTTTTATGGAGGCTTCGTCATGGTGGTCAACAACGCCAGCTTCCGCCCCTTCCGCCGGGAGGGCTGTTTCAGCTGACTCCTTTGGCGCCTGTCTCGTCCGCAGTGCTCCAGGCTCAGGTTACAGCCTGTTGCCTGGTTTCCCCGGTACGCTGCCTGCTTCCGTTGGTTAACCTTGAGTGCTTACGGCCATGCTGACTGCCTGTTCTGCAGGGTCAGTATGCCAGGCGGTGTGCTATTGGGGGGAAAGGGCCCGCTCTTGGAGGGGCCTTATCCGAATACGCTGGCGATGTGGGGGGCGGTGTCACTAGGTGACCACCTGGTGGGGTCTTGATGCCGGGCATCATTGACCTCTCCGGGCCCCCTTTTCCAGGGGATCCAGTCCCTTCAGTGGGTCTGGGTCTTCCTTCCGCGCTCCGCTGCTACGGCCTTGCCACGGGTTGGGTTTGCTCTTGACCCCGTGATTTTGGGGGCAGTAACGAGGTTGTTCCTTCGTTCGTTCCTGGGTGGCATGCGGGCTGTGCGTGTGTGTAGTCGTGGGGTCAAGCCACAGTCTGCTCACCCTGTGCGTTGGGTTGCTTGAGTGCCTCTTCGCACGGTCGGATCCGTCGCCCTCCTGTGAACCTCCAATAGGGGGGGTATCCTCCATTAGGGAGGGTCGGGGGGGCTCGGTCCTCCCCGGTCTGATGGTTGTGGGGGGCCTCAGCGGGGTACATTTGTCAGGCTATGGCTCCCGCTCAGCCCCTGTTGCAGACAGGTGCTGAGCAAGCCATAAACGACATAGAACGGAGGGTTATGTATATAACCCAGTTCTATGAGTTATGGTGCGCTCAGCACCTGGACGCCGCTGCGGCCCTTGATCTCGCCTTGTGGTGAAAGTTTGGGAAGGAGGCGAGTAGGTGACCACACACCTGCTTATGAAGGTAAGCGGAAGGGGGTGTGGTCAGACAGATGTTGGGATGTAAAGGTACATGGTGGAATTTTTTATTCAGTGCTCGTGCACGAAGTGAAGTACAGTGCAGACAGGTGCTGAGCGCACCATAACTCATAGAACTGGGTTATATACATAACCCTCTGTTTTTTTATAAAAAAAATGGAACACATCAAAAATCTAAACATGTTTCTCATTTATAAAAAAAATAAAAAGGTTTATAGTGTTACAGTGTTTACAGCCTTAAATAATGTTTGGCACACAAAGACCGAACTGACTGAAAAATATAGACTACATTTGTCATATTAACTTAGTGCAAACAAACTTAATGGAAATATTAGTTTTCCGCTTGAAATGAAAGTGCAGTATTTGAAATACAATGAAAGGAATATGGCTGGATTTCTTATCAAAGGGAAAAAGTGTCACTGTTATTTAAAATAAATAAATAAACAAATTAGAAGGCCATCAATATAAATTGCAGCATACTAACGCACACACACTGTACTGTTTCAAAACAACACTGCTCTGTTCATTCTATTTTTAAATACGTACATTATCTGTCTACATTTATTTAGACTAACATTATTTAAATATTGAGTGCAACTGTGGTGAACTAACGTAATACGGTGAGTTGGAACAATCTATGGGTTGGGGGACCGCACGGACATTTTAGCGGCACGGACCTTCTCGACTCTTAACGTTACCGGAGTTGAATCGTGTTGATAACATGCAGTGGAAAAGCGGCAATAGTTCCGGTTGGAGTTAGTAAACACAGTTGTATGTTAGCCTTCTTGGATGTTGAATAAACGCCTATCATTGTCTTTAAACAACCCGCCTCTCAGACTCCCATTTTCTCCTCTGCTAGCTAGTAGCTACAGTAACATTTCATTGACTCTATTAGCTAGCGGGCTGCCATAGTTAAACGTGCGTTGTGTTGTACAAACTGCTAACGTTATGGCAATATTGTGTGTAGGCCTATGTAATGTCAATGGCTATGTTTTTAAAGTCGTAATGAAGATTGATTTATATTGCGCTTGCCATTTCCACAAACTGACTGCACCTCTCCGGCTCCGTGCCAAATGAAGTTTCGTTTTTTATTTGCGCATCCCCTGAACCGAACAATACACAGACGCCCCGAACCGTGGAGGTCGTGCCGAACGGTGTACGGTTCGAATGCGTATCGTTCCACCCCTAGTACAGACTCAGTGATCACAGTCTGGCAGTAGAAGCAGGTCGACACAGACAGACCTGGCTGCCCAGAGAAGACAGGTTGTATCCACTCTGCTCCCAGGGACAGGTGGAGACATAGCTGCACTTCCTGTTACACTGTGACGCATATTAAGAATTAGAGCCGCATTCTCCCCCCAAATTCCTCAGAAATACTAATAATAAAAATTATATCACTAACAAATCCTTGCTGCAATCATTTCAAGGAAATAAATAAGAGGAGAGCAGAGCAGAAGATAGGAGAGGAGAGGAGATGAGAGGAGAGCAGAGGAGAGGACAAGAGAGGAGAGGAGATGAGAGGAGAGGAGAGGAGAGCAGAGGAAATGAGAGGAGAGGAGAGGAGAGGAGAGGAGAGGAGAGGAGAGGAAAGGAGAGGAAGGGAGAGGAGAGGAGAGAGGAGAGGAGAGGAGAGGAGAGGAGAGGAGAGGAGAGGAGAGGAGAGGAGAGGGGAGGAGAGGAGAGCAGCGGAGAGGAGATGAGAGGATATGAGAGGAGAGTAGAGGAGAGAAGAGAAGATGAGAGGAGAGGAGAGGAGATGAGAGGAGAGGAGAGGAGAGGAGAGGAGATGAGAGGAGAGGAAAGGAGAGAAAGGTGAGGGGAGAGGAGAGGAGAGCAGAGCAGAGCAGAAGAGAGGAGGGGAGAGGAGAGGAGAGGAGGGGAGAGGAGAGGAGAGGATATGATGAGAGTAGAGCAGATGAGGAGAGGGATATACGAGGGGAGGAGAGGAGATGAGAGCAGAGGAGAGGAGAGGAGAGGATAGGAGAGGATAGTAGAGGAGAGGAGAGGAGAGGAGAGGAGAGGAGAGGAGAGGAGAGGAGAGGAGAGGAGAGGAGAGGAGAGGAGAGGAGAGGAGATGATGATAGTAGAGCAGAGGATGAGAGGATATAAGAGGGAGGAGAAGAGAGGAGAGGAGAGGAGAGGAGAGGAGAGGAGGGGAGAGGAGAGGATAGGAGGGGAGAGGAGAGGAGAGGATATGATGAGAGTAGAGCAGAGGAGGAGAGGATATACGAGGGGAGGAGAGGAGATGAGAGCAGAGGAGAGGAGAGGAGAGGATAGGAGAGGAGAGTAGAGGAGAGGAGAGGAGAGGAGAGGAGAGGAGAGGAGAGGAGAGGAGAGGAGAAGGAGAGGAGAGGAGAGGAGAGGAGAGAAGAGGAGAGAAGAGGAGAGGAGAGCAGAAGCAGAGCAGAGCAGAGGAGAGGAGAGAAGATGAGAGGAGGGGAGATGAGAGGAGAGGAGAGGAGAGGAGAGTAGAGGAGAGGAGAGGAGAGGAGAGGAGAGGAGAGGAGAGGAGAGGAGAGGAGAGGAGAGGAGAGGAGAGGAGGAGGGAGGAGATGAGAGGAGATGAGAGGAGGAGAGGAGAGGAGAGGAGATTATATAAGAGGAGAGCATAGCATAGGGGAGGAGATGAGAGGAGAAGACAGGATAGCAGAGGAGAGGAGAGGAGAGGATAGGGATGAGAGGGGGAGGGAAGATGAGAGCAGAGAGGAGATAAAGAGGGAGGAGAGGAGGAGAGGATATAAGAGGAGAGCAGAGGAGAGCAGAGGAGAGGAGGAGAGGAGAGGAGAGGAGAGCAGAGGATAGCAGAAGAGAATATGAGGAGAGATGAGAGAGGAGGATATAGAGAGAGGAGAGGAGAGCAGAGGATAGCAGAAGATAATAGGAGAGAGGGAGAGCAGAGAAGAGGAGGAAAGAAGGATAGGATAGCAGAGTATGAGAGGAGAAGAGGAGGGCAGATAAGAGGAGAGATGAGGAGACGAGAGCAGAGGAGATTAAATGTATTTATTTGATCTGTTTTACTTCTCATTGCAGATCGAACTGTTCATTACTACTATTTACAATGGCAACCTCTCTCTCTCCCTCTCTCTTTCTTTATCCCTCTCTCTCTTTCTCTCAGTCCTCCATCTGATGGTCCCACCTCCCTCTCTCTCCCTTTTCTTCCCC
>NW_028172952.1:0-2000 GCF_963971535.1 Notolepis coatsorum | reverse complement strand
ATACTTTAGTATCCTTTGGGACAGTTTAAATCTTTAATGACCAACCATTTAGTCTGCAGTTTAATTGTTTTATTGATTTACGTTATTGTTTTTTAGTTTTATTTTGCATTCCTCAACAGCATCTGATATTAGAGTCGATTGACTCTCAATGATTTTTTTTTACTAAATAAAGGTTGAATGAATGAATGAAAGAGAAGGTAATTATATACATATATTCAAATAAAGTGAGAGAGGGATTTAGTGATTATACCTACTGTGTGCTCTTATGATTATGTTTGGATACGAGTCAGGATGATGGATTTCAGAGAGGTAACGACTCTTCTCATTCCAACTCATTTCATCTTCCTACAGAGATGAGCACATTAACTCCCATACTGTCACACCCGCTGTTAGGAGCCCTGTTCAAAATCAGTTATAATGTTAGGAGTCTTGTAGAATCCTTAATCATCTCCTTCTCTCTGTCTGGTGGCTCTTCTTCTCTCTCTCACTCTCTCTTATTTCCCTCTTTTCTCTGTCTGTCTGTTGTCCTCTCTTTTTCTTCTTTTCTCTCCCATTGTCATCATTAATGTTAATATCACTCCTCTCTTTCTCTCTCTCTCTCTCTCTCTCTCTCTCTCTCTCTCTCTCTCTCTCTCTCTCTCTCTCTCATCTCTCTCTCTCTCTCTCTCTCTCTCTCTCTCTCTCTCTCTCTCTCTCTCTCTCTCTCTCTCTCTCTTCTCTCTCTCTCTCTCTCTCTCTCTCTCTCTCTCTCTCTCTCTCTCTCTCTCTCTCTCTCTCTCTCTATCTCTCTCTCTATCTCTCTCTCTATCTCTCTTTCTCTCTCTCTCTCTCTCTCTCTCTCTCTCTCAACGCACTCCCTCTTGCCATAAGGAGCTCCGATTAATGAAGAATAGCAATAGTTAGTAATAACAAGTATAGCATAGGGACATATGGACATAGAGTAAAGACTGTATACTGTATACTAGTGTACATAGGACCCAGTGCCTTTAATTCGTCGCTCAACATTGTATTGCATTTATCTCAGGACTTTTTTTTTAACATGTCTATTTTATCATGTCTATTTTATGTCTATTTTATTATCTTCTACTTATTTTATTTACTATTGTATTCTTTCACAATCGAAGCAGGCATGGCAACCCGCATTTCACTGTATGCCCTGGTATGTATGTGATAAATAAACCTCTTGAATCTTGAAGAAGGGAGAAATTCGAGCGATTATCTTTCTTCCGCATGAACGCGTGCACACCTACACACACACTTACTGTACACACACACCTACATACAGCCTGCAAGGCCATTGCTTTCTGACAGGAGGGAGGAAGACATGAAGAGGGCGTGTGTTTGGGAAGCCCCTCTGATGGCTCCTTAACGACGATGCTGCTCAATTAAAGCAGCCTAATTGAACACCGTTTAACAGCAAGCACAGGGCAGCATGCTAATTGACAAACACCTCTCAATCCCTGCTGTAGTCACTGCAGAATGAACACACATCCTCCTAGCCCCAGCCGAGAGTTAGTTGGCCATTACCCCCCCCCCCCCCCCCCCCCCCCCCCCCCCCGACGGGAATGGACGAAAGAAACGCCCCAATAGCACTTACACTAAGTGGAGATAATGCCTGGAATAAAGGAAATTAGATTCAGTGTTTTAATAAACAAGCAACCTTCACCCTTTTACCAATAAGCCTGGAGATATGAGATATGCCTAGCCCGAGCACCACCACCCCCCCCCACACTCATCCCCACTCATCCACTCTGCAGCCTTTTGAAATATTAATGTGCTCACTTATTAATGCATTTGCACACATTATGTATAAAATGCATCTTCTCAAAATACAAAGGCACTCCAGGAAGGTGTTTTGCTTTATGTATTTATTTATTTATTCGTCAAGGTTGCAGACGCTTTGCGGGAGTTAAATGGGACCATCACAGAGTTTCTTTCTCCTGAGGCTTGGTGTTACTGACACCACTTGACTTTTATCAACCACTTACTCATACTCTACC
>NW_028172953.1:0-3000 GCF_963971535.1 Notolepis coatsorum | reverse complement strand
GTTAAACCTAAGTTAACTTACCAGTTAATTCAGTACATGATGCACAGGACGTGATAAAAATAGTCGACGGGTCCATCCAGTTACATTTTCCCCCAACTAGAGAGGCAGAGTAGGGGCGGGTCGGTGCCAGCAAGTTCGGTTGTCTCAACGTAAAGAATAATACTGTACATCTTAGCACGTTAATCGAAAATAGAAAAATACCACACCATTACTGAACCAATGACAGTCAAATAATCAACAGAAAAGCATTACATTGCAAAATAATATGTCCATTTCTGTAGTGCGCACACACACACACAGCGGTGCGCTGGATGGATATAATTCCAACTTGACTTTGCGCCTCCTGGCGGCACAAAACAGAAGCCGCACCCACCCTAATAAAACCATTTGACGAGGGACGTTAACGGGCGGTAGAGGCCGTTGGAATGGCGGTAGGAGGGACCTCAATTTGCAATGCTGTAACTGTACGTTGGTAATTATTGTTTATACCATATTATCAAGAGACAATCTTTCTTTATAAATGACAAACATTTTACTCCCAATCTCTTGAATATCACAATTACCTGTTCTGGAAAATGAATGACAAACCGTTAATAAGAATTTAAACTGATGATCATGTGAAATGTCACAAATAAATGTATTTTTAATAAGTCTCTGATCAGACATCTTCACAAGTCTACTCCAAAACTGAAGCATTTGATATTTATGTCAGATGTTGGGAGGTTCCCATCCCATATGGTCAAAACTGAAGTAAATGTATGGACTTACTTCAGAGCTATAGAGCCTGGGCCCTCTTGGTAGAAAACAATATCCTGCTGTGTCTTATGGTGTAAAGTCCAACTCATAAAAATTCTTCTAAGCAAAACATGTTTTTCAATTTGTTTGTCAACTCAATTTCCCTCCTCTCATTCAAACTGCAGCTAAGTTTCACAGTGGCTCATGTGTCCCATAATGTCAGTATGTATATTAACCTAGGTGTTCACTGAGGCCGTACCGCATAGCCATACCTTTCTCCACACTACGTTAGAGATGTACTAGTGCCCTGGTCCTGCAGCTCAGAGCCCATCTAGGAATCAACATTTCCCCCAGGCTGAGTTATTTCAACTCAATTTCATCCCACTGTTAAAAACAATAGAAGACGACACACAAAGATGGCTAAACTTACCACTCTCACTAATAGGTAGAATAGCAACTGTCAAAATGTCAATTCTCCCAAAAATCTATTATCTACTCACTATGATCCCAACCCAGCCTACCACCAACTGGTTCAGCTCCCTGAATCCATCATTACCATGTTTACTGGAAGAATAAAAAGGAAAGAATTTATTTAACCACCCTTCAAAAAAACTAAAACCAAGGAGGACTTGAAGCACCTAACTTTCTCAACTATTATCTGGCCAACCAATTAATATACATCTACAAATGGATTCACCCTACCCAACAATACTACCTTTGGGAAGACATTGATAAGGACGTGTGCATGGAAATCTCACCACAAGATTTGCCATTCCTTAGCACAAACATAAAAACGTCATAGTTGTTTTAGGAATACAGTAATTTCCACAACTCTGACAGCCTTGTGGAAAGCCAACAAAACCACTGGTAACACACTAACCCCCTGTAAATACACCCCAATCTGGCATAACCCTGACTTTCAACTCTGCAAATCACCCATATACTTCCCAGCATGGAAACAAAAAGGCATTACTCATCTTCACCACATCTTCACAGACAACAACCTAATCACTTCTCAAGATGACTGAAGGATACAGCATTGGGACAGACCAACACTTCCAATTTCTACAGCTGAAATCAATTTTGAAATCTAAAATTACTTGAACCACCTCCAATTATATTAGCAATGAATAAAATAACATCACAGAAGAAAATATAAAAAAATATATCCAAAATACTGGCAAGTGCAGACACTACATTCCATCTCCCCTTCACAAAATGGGAACAGGACTTGGCTTTCTCTTTCTCTCCCAATGCCGTATCCTGGGAACAAATTTGCACCAACACATTCACAATGACTAACAACACTAACCTTCAATTAATCCAATATATGGTGTTACACAGAGTACATATCACAGCACATGTTTAAAATAGGATTTGCAAGCACACATGTATGCTCTCATTGCACCCTCAACACCCCAGCCAACTATTTCCATGCCACCTGGCTCTGCCCACCTGTTCAAGACTTCTGGAATTCCATCATCAATACACTATCCCGGGTCACGGGTCATGGGCGGCAGCATTACTCTCTCCCCCTCTCTCTGCCTACTCGGGTATACTACTGCTATCAATTTAATAGTCCAGAACACCAAACCCCTGCTCATTTCCCTAGCTGTCACCAAGAAAACTATCCTCTTAAACTGGAAGACAAGAAAAAACTTGAATACTGGGCAATGGTTGGGCCTTCTCTCAGATTACATATCACAGGAAAAAATCTCAACCGTTGATCATACCAAAGTCTCACAATATTTTATTTTTTTAAATAATCTTTTTCCTCCTTTTTTTAGTTTTTCTCCCATCCCAATGTTCGTTGTTATGCCAATTCCAAATCCCCTTCCTGGTTGTTGCGCACTCTACCCCCTACCGTCGATCCGGGAGGGCAGAGACTATCACATGCTTCCTCCGACACATGTGTACCCAGCCCACCGCTTCTTTTCACCTGGCAGCGCGGACTCTCACCTGGAGAGTGTAACGTGTGGAAGGTCACACTACCTCTCTCAGATCCTTCCCTTGCTGTGCAGGCGCCCGGACCAAACTGTAGGAGTCGCTGTTTACAACAACCAGGACCCACCCTCGCCGGGTTTCCCACCCTCTAACACTGCCAATTGTGTTAGTATGGACGGTCGGCCAAGCCGGAAGCACCACAGCTGGATTTGTATCCCACTGACTCTGTGGTGGTAGACAGACGCTTAGTCCGCTGCACTACCGGCCGCCCAAAGTCTCACAATTTAATAACATCCTGGAATTGCTTGTGGATAATCTAGG
>NW_028172954.1:0-37910 GCF_963971535.1 Notolepis coatsorum | reverse complement strand
TCTAGTAGGAACACTATCTCTCTCTAGTAGGAACACTATCTCTCTCTAGTAGGAACACTATCTCTCTCTAGTAGGAACACTATCTCTCTCTAGTAGGAACACTATCTCTCTCTAGTAGGAACACTATCTCTCTCTAGTAGGAAGAACACTATCTCTCTCTAGTAGGAACACTATCTCTCTCTAGTAGGAACACTATCTCTCTCTAGTAGGAACACTATCTCTCTCTAGTAGGAACACTATCTCTCTCTAGTAGGAACACTATCTCTCTCTAGTAGGAACACTATCTCTCTAGTAGGAACACTATCTCTCTCTAGTAGGAACACTATCTCTCTCTAGTAGGAACACTATCTCTCTCTAGTAGGAACACTATCTCTCTCTAGTAGGAACACTATCTCTCTCTAGGAGGAACACTATATCTCTCTAGTAGGAACACTATCTCTCTCTAGTAGGAACACTATCTCTCTCTAGTAGGAACACTATCTCTCTAGTAGGAACACTATCTCTCTCTAGTAGGAACACTATCTCTCTCTAGTAGGAACACTATCTCTCTCTAGTAGGAACACTATCTCTCTCTAGTAGGAACACTATCTCTCTCTAGTAGGAACACTATCTCTCTAGAAGGAACACTATCTCTCTCTAGTAGGAACACTATCTCTCTCTAGTAGGAACACTATCTCTCTCTAGTAGGAACACTATCTCTCTCTAGTAGGAACACTATCTCTCTCTAGTAGGAACACTATCTCTCTCTCTAGTAGGAACACTATCTCTCTCTAGTAGGAACACTATCTCTCTCTAGTAGGAACACTATCTCTCTCTAGTAGGAACACTATCTCTCTCTAGTAGGAACACTATATCTCTCTAGTAGGAACACTATCTCTCTCTCTAGTAGGAACACTATCTCTCTCTAGTAGGAACACTATCTCTCTCTAGTAGGAACACTATCTCTCTAGTAGGAACACTATCTCTCTCTAGTAGGAACACTATCTCTCTCTAGTAGGAACACTATCTCTCTAGTAGGAACACTATCTCTCTCTAGTAGGAACACGGAACACTATCTCTCTCTAGTAGGAACACTATCTCTCTCTAGTAGGAACACTATCTCTCTCTAGTAGGAACACTATCTCTCTCTAGTAGGAACACTATCTCTCTCTAGTAGGAACACTATCTCTCTCTAGTAGGAACACTATCTCTCTCTAGTAGGAACACTATCTATCTCTAGTAGGAACACTATCTCTCTCTAGTAGGAACACTATCTCTCTCTAGTAGGAACACTATCTCTCTCTAGTAGGAACACTATCTCTCTAGTAGGAACACTATCTCTCTCTAGTAGGAACACTATCTCTCTCTAGTAGGAACACTATCTCTCTAGTAGGAACACTATCTCTCGCTAGTAGGAACACTATCTCTCTCTAGTAGGAACACTATCTCTCTCTAGTAGGAACACTATCTCTCTCTAGTAGGAACACTATCTCTCTAGTAGGAACACTATCTCTCTCTAGTAGGAACACTATCTCTCTCTAGTAGGAACACTATCTCTCTCTAGTAGGAACACTATCTCTCTCTAGTAGGAACACTATCTCTCTCTAGTAGGAACACTATCTCTCTCTAGTAGGAACACTATCTCTCTCTAGTAGGAACACTATCTCTCTCTCTAGTAGGAACACTATCTCTCTCTAGTAGGAACACTATCTCTCTCTAGTAGGAACACTATCTCTCTAGTAGGAACACTATCTCTCTCTAGTAGGAACACTATCTCTCTAGTAGGAACACTATCTCTCGCTAGTAGGAACACTATCTCTCTCTAGTAGGAACACTATCTCTCTCTAGTAGGAACACTATCTCTCTCTAGTAGGAACACTATCTCTCTCTAGTAGGAACACTATCTCTTTCTAGTAGGAACACTATCTCTCTCTAGTAGGAACACTATCTCTCTAGTAGGAACACTATCTCTCTCTAGTAGGAACACTATCTCTCTCTAGTAGGAACACTATCTCTCTCTAGTAGGAACACTATCTCTCTAGTAGGGAACACTATCTCTCCTCTAGTAGGAACACTATCTCTCTAGTAGGAACACTATCTCTCTCTAGTAGGAACACTATCTCTCTCTAGTAGGAACACTATCTCTCTCTAGAAGGAACACTATCTCTCTCTAGTAGGAACACTATCTCTCTCTCTAGTAGGAACACTATCTCTCTCTAGTAGGAACACTATCTCTCTCTAGGAGGAACACTATCTCTCTCTAGTAGGAACACTATCTCTCTAGTAGGAACACTATCTCTCTCTAGTAGGAACACTATCTCTCTCTAGTAGGAACACTATCTCTCTCTAGTAGGAACACTATCTCTCTCTAGTAGGAACACTATCTCTCTCTAGTAGGAACACTATCTCTCTCTAGTAGGAACACTATCTCTCTCTAGTAGGAACACTATCTCTCTCTAGTAGGAACACTATCTCTCTCTAGTAGGAACACTATCTCTCTAGTAGGAACACTATCTCTCTCTAGTAGGAACACTATCTCTCTCTAGTAGGAACACTATCTCTCTCTAGTAGGAACACTATCTCTCTCTAGTAGGAACACTATCTCTCTCTAGTAGGAACACTATCTCTCTCTAGTAAGAACACTATCTCTCTCTAGTAGGAACACTATCTATCTCTAGTAGGAACACTATCTCTCTAGTAGGAACACTATCTCTCTAGTAGGAACACTATCTCTCTAGTAGGAACACTATCTCTCTCTAGTAGGAACACTATCTCTCTCTAGTAGGAACACTATCTCTCTCTAGTAGGAACACTATCTCTCTCTAGTAGGAACACTATCTCTCTAGTAGGAACACTATCTCTCTAGTAGGAACACTATCTCTCTAGTAGGAACACTATCTCTCTAGTAGGAACACTATCTCTCTCTAGTAAGAACACTATCTCTCTCTAGTAGGAACACTATCTATCTCTAGTAGGAACACTATCTCTCTAGTAGGAACACTATCTCTCTAGTAGGAACACTATCTCTCTCTAGTAGGAACACTATCTCTCTCTAGTAGGAACACTATCTCTCTAGTAGGAACACTATCTCTCTCTAGTAGGAACACTATCTCTCTCTAGTAGGAACACTATCTCTCTCTAGTAGGAACACTATCTCTCTAGTAGGAACACTATCTCTCTCTAGTAGGAACACTATCTCTCTAGTAGGAACACTATCTCTCTCTAGTAGGAACACTATCTCTCTCTAGTAGGAACACTATCTCTCTAGTAGGAACACTATCTCTCTCTAGTAGGAACACTATCTCTCTCTAGTAGGAACACTATCTCTCTAGTAGGAACACTATCTCTCTAGTAGGAACACTATCTCTCTCTAGTAGGAACACTATCTCTCTCTAGTAGGAACACTATCTCTCTCTAGTAGGAACACTATCTCTCTCTAGTAGGAACACTATCTCTCTCTAGTAGGAACACTATCTCTCTCTAGTAGGAACACTATCTCTCTCTAGTAGGAACACTATCTCTCTCTAGTAGGAACACTATCTCTCTCTAGTAGGAACACTATCTCTCTCTAGTAGGAACACTATCTCTCTAGTAGGAACACTATCTCTCTCTAGTAGGAACACTATCTCTCTCTAGTAGGAACACTATCTCTCTAGTAGGAACACTATCTCTCTCTAGTAGGAACACTATCTCTCTCTAGAAGGAACACTATCTCTCTCTAGTAGGAACACTAATCTATCTCTAGTAGGAACACTATCTCTCTCTAGTAGGAACACTATCTCTCTAGTAGGAACACTATCTCTCTCTAGTAGGAACACTATCTCTCTCTAGTAGGAACACTATCTCTCTAGTAGGAACACTATCTCTCTCTAGTAGGAACACTATCTCTCTCTAGTAGGAACACTAACTCTCTCTAGTAGGAACACTATCTCTCTCTAGTAGGAACACTATCTCTCACTCTAGTAGGAACACTATCTCTCTCTAGTAGGAACACTATCTCTCTCTAGTAGGAACACTAACTCTCTCTAGTAGGAACACTATCTCTCTCTAGTAGGAACACTATCTCTCTCTCTAGTAGGAACACTATCTCTCTCTAGTAGGAACACTATCTCTCTAGTAGGAACACTATCTCTCTCTAGTAGGAACACTATCTCTCTCTAGTAGGAACACTATCTCTCTCTAGAAGGAACACTATCTCTCTCTAGTAGGAACACTATCTCTCTCTAGTAGGAACACTATCTCTCTCTAGTAGGAACACTATCTCTCTAGTAGGAACACTATCTCTCTCTAGTAGGAACACTATCTCTCTCTAGAAGGAACACTATCTCTCTCTAGTAGGAACACTATCTCTCTCTAGTAGGAACACTATCTCTCTAGTAGGAACACTATCTCTCTCTAGAAGGAACACTATCTCTCTCTAGTAGGAACACTATCTCTCTCTAGTAGGAACACTATCTCTCTAGTAGGAACACTATCTCTCTCTAGAAGGAACACTATCTCTCTCTAGTAGGAACACTATCTCTCTCTAGTAGGAACACTATCTCTCTAGTAGGAACACTATCTCTCTCTAGAAGCTGACTGGACTGCATGGAATCGATTGCCGCAAATGAAGCAGTGTTGAATTCCGATGCAGTGAGGGTTTATGAATAGTCATTGTGGGTGGGTGTGTGTGTGTGTGTGTGTGTGTGTGTGTGTGTGTGTGTGTGTGTGTGTGTGTGTGTGTGTGTGTGTGTGTGTGTGTGTGTGTGTGTGTGTGTGTGTGTGTGTGTGTGTGTGTGTGTGTGTGTGTGTGTGTGTGTGTGTATGTGTATGTGGGGGGTGTGTGCATGTGGGGGGGTGGGGGGGGGGGGGGTGTGGGCGGGTGTTTGTGGGTGTGTGGGGGGGGGGGGGGGGGCTTCACATGTCATAGTGGACTGGGTGTGATCTGAGACGTCTTATTGTTGTACTGCTGTAATACTTCTGTACTGGAGGGTAATTCTGTGGAACCAGAAGTGGAAAAGTACTAACATATATTACTGTTACTTTAGTAATGATTTTACTTAAGTAGACACGAGACATACTCAGTTAATTACTTTAAAAAAGTATTCAGTAAATTTCCAACATGAATCATAAATATTTCATACATTCTCATAAATAAACCACCCCCCCCCCCCCCCCCCCCCCCCCCCCCCCCCCCCCTCTTTGCAAATACTCTCATGACCATTTCATGTAAAACATAATCCAGTGAAAATACTCTAGAAGTAAATGCTTTAAAATTGTACTTGAGTGGGGATTAAAAGTATGTGCTATTGATAAATATACTCAATTACAGTAACTAGAGTAAATGTAAGTAGTTACAGTACAAGTGGATGTCTCTGCAGGAGCAGAGCTGTGTGGGCAGGCAGCTCCCATGTGTGAAGCAGGGCGTTGCTAAAACAGAACACGTCCAGCCCAACCACGGGTAAATAAACCCTACGAAGAAATGAAATAGACTTTCTTCATGGCGCTGTACACTGAGAGAGAGGGAGGGAGGGAGGGAGGGAGGGAGGGAGGGAGGGAGGGAGGGAGGGAGGGACTAGGAAACATGACAGACGGAGGGGGAGAGGGAATGAGAGGTACTGGGACGTGGCGGAGACAGAGGAGGAGAGGAGGAGACGGGAGACAAGCGTCTGAAAGAGAGAGAGAGAAGGCTGTAGAGCAGAGAGAAGAGAGATGGGCCTGGCAATCAACAGATTGTGAGGCGGGTTTCTTGTTACTTCATTCATCTCCCCCCTCTCTGTCTTTCTGTCTTTCTCTGTGTGTGTGTGTGTGTGTGTGTGTGTGTGTGTGTGTGTGTGTGTGTGTGTGTGTGTGTGTGTGTGTGTGTGTGTGTGTGTGTGTGTGTGTGTGTGTGTGTGTGTGTGTGTGTGTGTGTGTCAAACCTAATCCTGCCTCAGCCTCATCGTGCCCTGGAGCACAGGTGTACAAATCCACATGACAAATGGGGCGACTGCATTTGTGTGCCATCTATTTTCTCATCTCTCTCTCTCTCTCTCTCTCTCTCTCTCTCTCTCTCTCTCTCTCTCTCTCTCTCTCTCTCTCTCTCTCTCTCTCTCTCTCTCTCTCTCTCTCTCTCTCTCTCTCTCTCTCTCTCTCTCTCACACACACACTCTCTCTCTCTCAAACAGAGGCCACACTGGAGGTAGTGCTGCCATCGCCCCCTATTGGGTATTGAGAGAACAATACTACCAAGATGGCGTCAGAATGAGAACCAGGTCGCGTGTAGCTTTATGCCAAGCAAGCAGTGCAAAAATTTACCGTAGTGGCATGCAGTAATGCGCCTTTCATTTTCGCGGAAATAGGCTGTCTATTGCCATTCTCTTTGACAAACTCTAACCTTAACCAGCTCCTTAACAGCGCCTAAACTTAACCGTTCTAACCTTAACCAACTCCGAAACAATGCCTAACCTTAACCTTAACCATAGAAATTATATTGCCATTCTCTTTGACAAACTCTAACCTTAACCAGCTCCTTAACAGCGCCTAAACTTAACCGTTCTAACCTTAACCAACTCCGAAACAATGCCTAACCTTAATCGGCGAAAGAATACACGTTAAAAAAAAATCACGTTAAAAAATATTTTCGATGGGATTCGAACTCGCCAGCAAACAAGCCATAGGATCCACAGCCATGTGTCCTAGCCAATTGAGCTATTTGTTGGATACTGAATAAGGGGCGGTGACTTATATATATTGAGCTCCGCTCGTGTCGCATGCGCGGGCACCTCGCGCGAGCACGCCGGCGCACGCACGCACCTGAGCGAGCACGCCGCCGCCGGTGCACGCACGGTAGCATTTGTCTGAAAAGAAGGGCGCTTTACCGCACTAGCGTGCGGTGACGAATGCGGAAGCATTTTTGCACTGCTTGCTTGGCATTAACGTACAGGCAACCAGGTCATTATCACTGTGCACTGTCTGATACCATCACAATGAGAATCTTCAACAAAAGAAAAGTCCATCATCAGTCATCACCTTCAGCAAACTGAAACCTCAATTAGAATTCAGCTCCTCAAAGCACGCCTGGATGATCCAGCTGCCTCTGAATGAATGTGTTTTGATGTTGTTACCCTAGTGGGAGTATATTACAACTCCATTATGATTTTATGTCCTTTATGTATGTAAAAATTAGGGCTGTCAGTTTATCGGTGTCAGCATTGCCTTCGGCTGGGCCGGTCGTCATACTGGCTCAATTGGCAGAGTCAGCGGGTGGAAAGTCGATGGGTGGGGATTTGGACGTTGTGGACAGCGACACCTACAGGTCGGTTGGGGGACGCAGAGACAGGAAGTAGCGGGGGTAGTGTGAGCCTCCCACGCGTTACACCTCGCCACTGAGAGTCCGCGCTGGCAGGTGAAAAGATGTGACAGGCTGCCTCCTCGTGTACCGGAGGGGACACGTGATGCAAGGCTTCTATCCTCCTACAACCGACCAGTGGGGGGCATAGTCGAGCAACGTTCAAGACAGGGGAGGGGAGAATTGGAAACACGAAATTGGGATGGGAGAAAAATTGAAAAATAAGGAGAAAAAGTGTGGGGGGGGGGGGGGGTAATTGGATTTCAAAATCTGTTCGGATCTGATTGAGATTAAAGGTTTTGAACTAGTTGGCCCAGGTAATTATCACTATAGTATGCACTGATACCATTACAATGAGAACCAGGTAATTATCACTATAGTATGCACTGATACCGTCACAATGAGAATCAGGTAATTATCTTGGCTCTTGGTGTCGATTATGACATGTTATACGTGGCTCTTGGTGTCGATTATGACATGTTATGTTAACCAGTTCAATATCAGATGTCTCAATCTCACCCCCCAACGGCTCTTCCCGTTCCTAGAATGCTAGGCAGGGCCGCCTGGGAGAAATGCGAGGCCCTGTGCGAGATTTAAACTCCAGAGTCAGCCTCCAGAGTCAGCCTCCTGAGTCAGCCTCCGTCCAGAGTCAGCCTCCAGAGTCAGCCTCCAGAGTCAGCCTCCAGAGTCAGCCTCCTGAGTGAGCCTCCAGAGTCAGCCTCCAGAGTCAGCCTCCTGAGTGAGCCTCCAGAGTCAGCCTCCGTCCAGAGTCAGCCCTCCAGAGTCAGCCTCCGTCCAGAGTCAGCCTCCAGAGTCAGCCTCCAGAGTCAGCCTCCAGAGTCAGCCTCCAGAGTCAGCCTCCTGAATGAGCCTCCTGAGTGAACCTCCAGAGTCAGTCTCCTGAATGAGCCTCCTGAGTCAGCCTCCAGAGGCAGCCTCCTGAGTCAGCCTCCTGAGTGAGCCTCCTGAGTGAACCTCCAGAGTCAGCCTCCTGAGTGAGCCTCCTGAGTCAGCCTCCAGAGTCAGCCTCCTGAGTCAGCCTCCTGAGTCAGCCTCCTGAGTGAGCCTCCTGAGTCAGCCTCCTGAGTGAGCCTCCTGAGTGAGCCTCCAGAGTCAGCCTCCAGAGTCAGCCTTCAGAGTCAGCCTCCAGAGTCAGCCTCCAGAGTCAGCCTCCAGAGTCAGCCTCCAGAGTCAGCCTCCTGAGTCAGCCTCCGTCCAGAGTCAGCCTCCAGAGTCAGCCTCCAGAGTCAGCCTCCAGAGTCAGCCTCCTGAGTGAGCCTCCAGAGTCAGCCTCCAGAGTCAGCCTCCTGAGTGAACCTCCAGAGTCAGCCTCCGTCCAGAGTCAGCCTCCAGAGTCAGCCTCCGTCCAGAGTCAGCCTCCAGAGTCAGCCTCCAGAGTCAGCCTCCAGAGTCAGCCTCCAGAGTCAGCCTCCGTCCAGAGTCAGCCTCCTGAGTCAGCCTCCAGAGTCAGCCTCCAGAGTCAGGTTCCAGAGTCAGCCTCCTGAGTCAGCCTCCAGAGTCAGCCTCCAGAGTCAGCTTCCAGAGTCAGCCTCCTGAGTCAGCCTCAAGAGTCAGCCTCCGTCCAGAGTCAGCCTCCATCCAGAGTCAGCCTCCTGAGTCAGCCTCCAGAGTCATGGACTAGGCAGAATTTCAGAAAATGTGCTTGTATAAAGTGCTGAAGGCATTTCGTGTTTATTTTTGGTACACAACATTTCTAGGGGTATTAAGGGGTGCTGAATCTAAATATGCTGTATACCAAGCTCAAAAATGTCAAATAAGGCCTCAAAATTGAGAAATCCAACATGGCCGCCAGCACCAGGCCCTCTCTCCACAAAAACAGGTGCTAAACCCACAGTTTTTATTCTACTGACATGAAACTTTGCACAGAACATCTGCACCTATGGAGGAAGAAAGTAGGAATATAGCTGGGGTGCAACCATGAGTAACAGGGTGTTTTTGACTGTCTAACTGTAATCTTTGTATAGGCGAGGATAAAGAAAATGACATTTCTTCAGTGTTTGCAGGAATACTACAGCAATTTGTTAATAACTGTACAGTGTTGGACACCAACATTAGAATCCCCCAAGTCTTAGCTTTCTTCAGGTACCAAGTTTATGCAAGTAACTCTTATAAATCTGGATATATAAGCATTTTAATGTAAGCATGCTATTTTAGGCGAATTTTCAAAAAATAAATGGTGGGGCTTAATGAGTTAAGTGTGACTACACAAGGTACAAACCTGAATTAAATGTGCTCTTGTAAGTTTTCTTACATACATCAACAAGGACGTAGTCACACCGGAGATTCAAGAATCCATACTTGGCACAGAACACCTTGGACAGGCACAACTGAACATGTTTGTGGACAAACGTTTGTGTGAACCTCCAGATAGTGACCAGCACCTGAACCTGAAATCACCCATTCGAAAGAACAAAGCCAAGACATTTGCCTCTTTGTATGAAGTTGTGCAACTTTCCAAGAACAAGCAAAACACCATCAAAGTGGACAGGCAAATTCTACAAAGGCTCATAACAGCTTACAGAGCAGGTCATAAGGTAGACCTTGACAATATCCTCCAGCTTGAGCTCATGCCCATCCTGCCATCTCTGGCCACAACTAGCGGGAGTCTACATTCCACCAACAAGTCTGTGTTAGCAAATATACTGACGAAACAAGTTAAAACCCCTGCAGATCTTACCCTTCAGGGACCCAGCTGCCTGGTCATTGATGGCCAAGCTCTGGTAATGGCACTCGGAAAGCCACCTGACACTACAACATTTGGTGACTATGCCAACAAGTTCACTGACACTGTGTTGAAGATGGGAGCAAAATACCAGAGGGTAGATGTCGTCTTTGACAGATACTATGACCAATCCATCAAAACAGGCACAAGGGTGAAACGCAAACAGCGCCACAGACCAGTACGTCGTGAAATCGTGTTAAACTTCAATATGAACAGGCTGACTCTAGAGCTATGTGGCAGGGCCTCAGAACGATGACAGATTACAAAGGCACCTCCCTCAAACTGAACAGTGACATCCAACTGGCAAATGATCTCAATACCTTCTATACGAGGTTTGAGGCTGGGAATAACAGCACCAGCCTACAAACCACTGCAATGGAGGGGGGGGGGGCACTGCTGATGGAGACTCAGTGTTCAGCATAACAAAACATGAGGTGAGGAGGACGTTTAAGAAAGTGAATATCAGGAAGGCAGCAGGACCGGATGGTATCCCCAGCCGCGTCCTAAAAGTCTGTGCCGACCAACTGTCCCCGGTATTCACTGACATATTTAACCTGTCCTTAGAACAGGCTGTCTTCCCCACCTGTCTGAAGAAGTCCACCATTATCCCTGTACCCAAAAAATCCAAGCCTGCTTGCCTCAACGACTACCGCCCTGTAGCTCTCAACTCCATAGCCATGAAGTGCTTTGAGAAGCTAGTGAAGGGCTACATCTGTTCCTCTCTCCCCATCAACCTGGACCCCCTGCAATTTGCATACCACCCCAACAGGTCCACGGAGGACGCCATAGCCCATGTGCTGCACACAGCAGCATCACACCTGGACAAGAGGCAGGGGAACTATGTGAGAATGCTATTCATCGACTACAGCTCAGCATTCAATACCATAGTCCCCTCCAAACTCATAGCCAAGCTCAGGGACCTACCTGGGCTTGAACTATGACCTCTGCCAGTGGGTCTTGGACTTCCTGACAGGCAGACCCCAGGTGGTGAGAGCAGGCAACTGCACCTCCTCATCCATCACTCTCAACATAGGGGCCCCCCAGGGCTGTGTCCTGAGTCCCCTCCTTCACTCCCTGTACACACATGACTGTGTGGCACAGCGGAACAACAACACAATCATCAAATTTGCTGACGACACAGTAATGGTGGGCCTGATCTCTGCAAATGACGAGAGGGCCTACCTGGAAGAGGTTAAGGTTCTAGCGGGATGGTGTCAAGAGAACAGCCTCTCCCTGAATGTCAGCAAAACAAAGGAGATGATTGTGGACTTTAGGAGGTCGGGGTCAGGGACTACAGCCCCCTCAGCATCGACGGGGCACCGGTTGAGAGAGTGAACAGTTTTAAGTACCTCGGAGTCCACATATCCGAGGACTTGACATGGACCACACACATTGACAGTGTTATCAAGAAGGCACGACAACGCCTCTACTTCCTTAGGCGCTTAAGGAAGTTCAACGTGAGTCAGAAGATCCTCAAGAACTTCTACTCATGCACAATAGAGAGCATCCTGACTGGCAATATCACCTCCTGGTTTGGGAATAGCACTGCACAAGACCGCAGCAGACTACAGAGAGTGGCCCGTTCAGCCGAACGCACAATTGAAGGTGGGCTTCCCACTCTCCAAGACATTTACAACAAGCAGTGCATGGGCAAGGCTAAGAGAATAATCAAAGACTCCAGCCACTCAAACAACTGCCTCTTTGAACTGCTGTGGTCAGGCAAGCGATATCGGAGTCTCATGGCAAGCACAGAGAGACTCAGAAGGAGCTTCTATCCCCAGGCCATCAGGATGCTCAATGAATGAACAATGAACAATAAGCAAACCATCAACACACCCACAGCGCACATACACTCACTTAAATAAACAACACACTGTAGCACCCACTTTACCACTTTAGACACACTTTACACTTTATATTTATATTATTGGTAAGGAAATTGCACATCATTCTCATTCCTTATTGCACCTCACCACTACAAGGTGGCACCACAAGCTAAGCTATACCTCACCATTTTTGTACCAGCTGTACATACTGTATATATAGATACACTGAACAATTTGGTTGTTTACACTTGTTTACGTACTTGACTTCTTGACTTTCTATCTTATACTTATTTTATACTATCTTGTTAATTATTATCTAGCACACTCTCAGGAGCAACACAGAAAGAAACATTTCATGCAAAGTATTCTGTATGACAACTAATAAAGAAACTTGAACATTCACTTATATTGATATGGTAAAATAATCTTTTTATTTTATTATATTATATTATAATCTATTCTATTCTATTCAGCATTGGATGAATCATGCAACTGCAAGACACCTGCGACACCTGCCTGAATACGATTGATGACTGACAATAAATGACTGTACCTAAGCTACTGTAAGCATATTAAGGACTATCTAATTTGCATAAATGGCATGTTGATTAAAAAAATTCAAGAGAAAAGAGTTTGATGAATAAATCCATGGCCTGGGATCATCCTGCTTTTCTTTCTTATTTGGTTGATGAGTTATGCATCAATAACGACGACCGTTTCTACTATAAATATGAGTTTCAAGCAACATTTTCTCAACTGATCTAAAATCAGGATATGATTTTAAATTCCTCATGTATGCAAACATATAAAAACACATTTCATTCATGTTTCTACCTTGTTTAGTCAAAAAGATATGCACTTAAATAGATTTCAGCCTGGCGCTGACGGCCATGTTGGATTTCTCAATTTTGAGGCCTTATTTGACATTTTTGAGCTTGGTATACAGCAGATTTGGATTCAGCACCCCTTAATACCCCTAGAAATGTTGTGTACCAAAAATAAACACGAAATGCCTTCAGGGTTATGATTTTCTGAAAATTGACCCTGTCTATCAGCCTCCGTCCTGAGTCAGCCTCCTGAGTCAGCCTCCAGAGTCAGCCTCCAGAGTCAGCCTCCAGAGTCAGCCTCCGTCCTGAGTCAGCCTCCTGAGTCAGCCTCCAGAGTCAGCCTCCAGAGTCAGCCTCCGTCCTGAGTCAGCCTCCTGAGTCAGCCTCCAGAGTCAGCCTCCTGAAGCTGTGGCTATAGCTAACTGGTAACGTTACATGGACCCAAACTAAATCTGTGTTTTCATGAGTAGAGACTGCTGCAGACAGAGTGGATGTAGCCTAATGTAATTATTCCAAATCGTAACTGACTGTTTTGATTGACAATAAGCATTTAAGCATCGCTGTGCATTGTTATTGCTGCCATGCTCTGTATGTGTTCTAAAAATAGATCTGCATAACACTACTGGAGTAATTCATGCAAGTACATGGCTCTGCTATCAGCACCAGATTTGGGGGGGGGGGGGGGGGGGGGGGGGGGGCATTTTGCCTTCCCCTCTCTGCCTCCATCCAGCCTGCTCTTATCAAACCCTAAACCATCATACCAGCATGACACACACACGGAATCCTCACTCGCTATCTGGCACACAGCTTCACCTCACTGCTGTCAACGCTGTATGCTTTCAACATCTCAATGATCTGTGGTCCCTCTGCCAAGACACACAAGCAATGCAGACTGGCAAATATTCGTTATTTATGTCAACAAAAAAAGAATATGCATGAGGAACACAACAAATGTGTTCCTTTGCTGTATTCACACGGAGATACGGCCTCATTGATGCCGGCTGTGAGCCGCGTGTAGGTTTGTATGTAAATGAGACGTCTGATATGTTATCTGCCTTATTGAGATGGTTGATGTCTAGGAAAAACAAATTGGATTCCAATTGCTGTGATTTCCTGCCATGTTGTCAGGAACGAATAATAAAGCTTTTATTTATTGAAAATGTCTTTCCACATGAGATGTCTATTACAGAGCGGCTATTTCTTGTTGTTGTCGCAGGTTGCTGCACACATGTTGTTGTGTGTCCCTGGCAGACTCCGTCCCAAGATAAATGTAGGTCAGGGTGGCATTCCAATCTGTGTCGTGTCACAGCCACAGATGAAAGTGTGACTGATGGCATCGAATCGGAATGGTGATCATCGGTCTGGATCAGGCACAAACAAAGGTTATGTGGGAGAAACATGCCCTGCCTTGTCCTCCGCTGAGAGGGGGTGTGCGGTCTGCGCGCCAGAGGGACCAGATAGCATCTCCGGCGGGAGACGAGGCGTGTAAAAAAAACTCAAGGGTCTTCACAGGCACGGCCGCTTTCACTCAGAACCTCCTTATTCTTTCACATGGTGCCGTTCTCGCCGACTAACGGCCACGTTCTCTTCGTGTGAATTCCACGCTGCGTTCGTACTTCAGGCGCTGCGGCTGCTTCGCGACATCTGTAGATTCTGTACAAATCCAGTCGTGGTTTCATACAAATGTAGGCCTAATAATAACCGCCGGGTTTCGCACTCAAAACAACAACAACGGGAACGGAATTTGCGTTTTAGATTCATTACATTTCATTATTATTCGAGGAGTGGAAACGGAGTAAGATGAGATATTCCTTTATCGATCCCCTTGGGGGAAATCCAGGCATCATAGTAGCATGGGGGGGGGGGGGGAGGTACAGGTATATGGGCAGGTGATAGTTTTAATTCATTGATCTGATGTCAGTATCTTATATATCTTAGGCTGTACACTGGTCTCTGTGTCTCTATGTAGACACAGGGCCCCGTGGACAGCACTGGACACAGATGCAAGATCATGTATCAAGAACATGCAAAATCCCACACACACACCAACACACATGCACACACACAAATTATATGCCGTTAAGGGCCATTCTGATAAGGAGAGCGGAGGAATATTGAAAACAGCCCCTCCTTCTACTCTGCGTCCCGCCTAAAATCCTTTGTCCTCAAGGTATGACGCGACAATAATCAATCATCAAGTCAGAAAAGAGGTTGGTCTATGTACTACTGTATAAAAGTGTGTGGCTGTCTGTCGTCAAGGGCCATTCTGCGGTTGTATTCAAGCAGGTGGTCCGGATTGAGAGCTATCCTTCCTGTGTTCTCTGTGTACTTTGAGATAAAAACCTTGCAGGCATCTAACTCCAGACTCAACTTGTGTCTCACCGCTTCATTCAATAAAAGAACTTAGGTTACAGTATTGGAGGAGGCCAGTGACTGAATTTCCTTTCACAGGGTAAAGTAGAAAAGTAAAAATAGGCAGTGTAAACAATATAATTAACTCTGAATATACGTATATGAGCAGTAGGCAATGTGATCAAAGGTGCAGATCAGTTATATTATACAATTAGGGCTGTCCCCGACTAATCTATCATTTTAATTTGTATCATTCCATTTGGGCTGTGGGGGTGCTTAATGTCTGAAGGAGTCGACTGAAGGCTTCTTGTCCTCTGCAAAAGCATGCAATTGGTCCACTGATGGATACATCTTGATATTTGTCTAGTCTAGTGTGTTCATTAGATGGGTGAAATCCTCTTTCAGTGCCTCTGTGCCTGTTTTCGTAGGCAGTTAGCCTCTGGTATGCGTGCCATTAGCGTTAGCCATGCTTCTAGGCCTATTTTCTTTTGGAAAGAATGATAAAAATATATATATATATATTATAATTTATTTTTAATTTTTTGTATTCGACTAAGAGGTTGGCCAGTCGACTACGGCTCCTTTCGACCGATTAGTCGACTAATCGACTAATAGGGATCAGCCCTAATTACAATAAATATGGTTGCAATAAACACTAAATATACTAATACACTAAATATATACTGTATGAATGTTTCAGCCATCGGCCTTCACCGGGGGACTCTGTCCACGACCACCCTACAGGAGGGGCAGGAGAAAGACGCTGGATCACAAGTGCTATATCCGTGCGACGGCAGCCCAGCGATCCCTTCATCCTTCGGTGGCCCTTTGACCAGGGGGGGGGGGGGGGGGGGGGGTCAATACTTTTACCAACAATACTTGCATTTTTCCGCAATCTGATTGGCCACTGACGTTTCTGGTTGTGTGACATTTGCACCAATCGTGTGACGCCTGTTTCTATCACTGGTTAAGCTTAGGCACTCTTTCAAAGTTGGTTGATTGATTGATTGATTGATTGAAAAGTTTATTAACAGATTGCAGAATGGGTACAGTACAGTACAGCTCAATACATACAATTGTTAAAGGGGAACTATTTTACTATTTCTTTCACTATTTGGGCACTTTTACACAATTCCTGTGAGTTTATGGAACACCTCTGTAATTTTTAATTTTTTTTTAATTTATTGTTTTGTATTTCTAATCAACTACTCAAAAACAGCATTTTTCTACCTCAAGATCTTAAGCCGTTTTGAGCCTGGGCTCAGTGGCGGCCGGTGGGTGCTTCGCCACTAGGGGCGCTATACCAAACATTTTGCAAACATGTACTGTACCACGCAACAGACTCATGGCAAGACGTGAGCGATTCGACTCACGCTCACGGCAATGAATCGGCTCTTATGAACGAGTCGCTCAGCTGTTACTACAACAACACACAACCAGTCAAATAAAGTATAGTCTAGACTCTAATTCACAACTTGAAACACAATATATAAATAGAAAAGTTAGAAACAAAACTCGCCCCGTCTCCAAACACAGGCAGATCTCTCCCTCTCTCCTTCTCTCTCTCACACACAGCGCGACGTGGAATCGATTCGTTACACAATCAGACCTATTATATACCAAGAATAACTTCAGTATGAGTACAGGGCTGTACACATATTTTGCATATTGTTAAACGAGCCAAGGCTAGCTATTAAACTATCGATATGAATCGAAAATCTGGGACCCTGATGTAAACAAGACAAACGTCTTTCTCTGGTCTGCATCCCCTTAACAATTGTGTGTATTGAGCCGTACTGTATTGTACCCATTCTGCAATCTGTTAATAAAGTTCTCATTCATTCATTCATTCAAACATAGACGATATTGAACAAGCCATAATCCACGTATTTTCAATCGGAGAGAGCTGCAGTAGTTAAATCAATGAGCCATCGACACAGTCAGTGTGGTAACGTTATTATTGCATCCAAGATTGATACACGGCTGGCTAGGCAGTTGGTAGTCATAGTCTTGTGTTATAAAATAAATAAACAATCAGCAATGTCTCGCTTCATGAATGGCCAGCAGTAGCCTAACAGTACTGCTCCTAAAAAAAACTATTTACAAACGTTAACGTTAACCACAGAGAGAGAGAGAGAGAGAGAGAGAGAGGAGAGAGAGAGAGAGAGAGAGAGAGAGAGGAGAGAGAGAGAGAGAGAGAGAGAGAGAGAGAGAGAGAGAGCGAGAGAGAGAGAGACTCACTGTTTAGTTGACACGTCCAGGGCTTGCCTTGATAAAGTGTATAATCCACTGTTGATGTAGTATTCCAGACCACTGTCCACTGTGTCCAGACTGCATCCGCCATATAGCTTGTTAGCCAAGTGTTAGCTTGTTAGCAGCACCACACAACAGTCACAAGTACTTCATTCCTTTGTCCATTTCCGCTCGAACAGACTGCAAACTACCTGGCATTCTATCGCCATGC
This sequence comes from Notolepis coatsorum, assembly GCF_963971535.1. Lineage (NCBI taxonomy): Eukaryota > Metazoa > Chordata > Actinopteri > Aulopiformes > Paralepididae > Notolepis > Notolepis coatsorum. The sequence continues at coordinate 20,410 of NW_028172954.1, read as the reverse complement.
TCTAAGACAAACTCTAACCTTAACCAACTTTGAAAGAGTGCCATAAGCTTAACAGTCTAAAGAACTTGCAGTCACGGCACGACAAACAACCTAGGACCAACCTAGGAACCAACCTAGCCGGAATAAGCTAGAATTGGAACATTAGAAATTGGATTCGGCCAATCAGAGATCGTCTCTGTGAAATTCTGCTACGGAAAAAAATACTGGCGTTGGCCAATCAGAGAGCGTCTCCGCGAAATGCGGCTACAGAAATTCTTGACGCTACTGGCTAGACCGCTTCAAATCGCGCCCGGATTCCAACATAATAGTCATATTTCAACGCACAACGCGTTATGCACTGATTGGCTGTGACGGGTACAGCGATCAAACTGTGACGCGCACTCAGAGCGCTATCGCTTCTAGCCCGGGCTGCTCAGGAAAACGAGTGTTTTTTTATTTGAGATAATAACGTTATATTGTGCATTGGAAATACAAACATACTTAAAATTAGTAAATATTATTCATTTTAAACATGTTTATATTATTTATAGGGCTATAAAACAAAAAACTAAAAAGTTTTATTTTCTTCTTCTGTGATTTAACAGCAGCTGGCAGCAGGTGGGTCGGCGCCCTTGCGCCCCTAGTGGCAGAGCCGCCACTGCCTGGCCTCCAACCACAGTGGGAACTGTGTGGAGTGTGTGTGAGTCTCAGCAGAGTCTCATGCAGCTGAGTCTCTCTGACATCACAAATCAGCACATTTTCAGATGACTCAGTTCAGTGAGGGTGAATATTGTGAGAGGAGAATTGGAAGAATGCGCCAATATGAGAATTAGAGACATAGATCATATTAATATAAGTCCACATAGCTAGGAAACAATGCTAAACACTGAAAAAGGCCATTTATAAGATAGTTCCCCTTTAAGGGGATGCAGACCAGAGAAAGACTTTCGTCTTGTTTACATCAGGGTCCCCCATTTTCAATTCATCATAACATATATGACATACACAACATACAGATAGACAGTACTGCTACATCTATACATTTATGACATACCAGATTTGAAAATACAGTACTGTTTGTGATACAAAAAGTGTCCAGAAAAAGAGTGTATATACATTTGACGTAGAAACTGTACATTGGAGGAGGTTGGGTAGGTGGGGTGGGGTTGGGTGGGTGGGTGGGTTGGCTGTACATTGGAGGTGGTGGGGGGGGGGGGGGGGGGTTGGGTAGGGGGGGGGGGGGGGACACTGTACACTGTACATTGGAATACTGTGACAAAGCCATAGGACATTTGTAGGGACCAGTTTCGAATTGCAGTCTCCCGTAGGTGTTTTTTGAGAGTGTTTTTGAAGGTGGGTAGTGATTCACATTCCTTTACAGCTTTGGGTATAGGGCGTTCCACATTGATGTGGCATAATTGCTAAACGTGTTTAGTCCCTTGTTTGAGCCGAATCTGGGTTTAACATGATTTGTGGAGCTCCCTCTGGTGTTGTGATCGTGGTATTCACTGACCTTTGGGAAGTATTTTGACATGTACATGGGTACCTTGGTCGTGTAGTGTATCTTGTAGACCAGGCCCATTGCAAGTTGCTGTACTCTGTCGTCTACTCTAAGCCATCCAAGGTTGTCAAAGTGGGCAGGGGTGAGGTGGGTTCTAGGAGTCAGGTCAAGCAGTAGTCTGACTAGTTTGTTTTGAGATGTTTGTAATTTGTTTTTAGTGCCTTTGAGGTTCTTTGGTTACGGTTTGAGTTTGTCTTTAGAGCAGGGCGATAGAACACCAGCCCTGATTCCAAACTCTAACTTTAACCAACTTCGAAAGAGTCGCCTAAGCTTAACCAGTGATATAACTAGGCGTTAGGTAGTTTGCAGGCTGTTAGAGGCGGAAATAGGCGCAGAAACAGGCGTCACGCGATTGGCGCACATGTCACATGACCAGAAACGTCAGTGGCCAATCAGATCGCAGAATGCGATCCGTTATTACTCGATAACGGACCTCTGCCGAGCAATAATGACCGCTGTTCGCAATCAAGCCCACTGACACACACTGCAGCAGTGCAATCAGTCCACACACCTGCCGGCGATAATAATAACTTTATTTGGGCTGACAGCGGACGGAGCCACAGAACAACTGCATCTGCATTTGATCTCGTCTTGTCGATGGTGTAAAATGAATTAGGTATATTGTTAGTAAGTTAGCCATGTAATAAGCGGGATAATGTATAGCTACAGTATACTCTGTCATTGTCGCAAAATAATTGACCTTCACTACGTTTAAAGAACACGTTTAAACTCTGTGTTGGTAAATTATTTTGCGACAATGACCTCGTAGCTATACAGAGAATCTCCTTTTCCCCCGGTTTCCACTCCCAATCCCTCGCACCGGTAGCATGTTTTCAAAGAGAAGACAACCCCCTAAGGAGAGACCGGCTGATGGATGCAGTGTGTCTGAGTACACACAAAGCCCGGGCTGGGGGGGGGGGGGGGACACACACGGGGGGGTCGAGTCCTCTATTATAGCCCCTCTTATTGCTATTGACAGCTTTATTACCACACGTCTCCTCCTTGTTTGCGACCTCCATCCAGGAGCCCTGAACGCCGTGGCCTCAAACGGCGTTGGAGGATAATTGAGTGTCGTTTTAAACCAGCGGAATGTCCTTGTTTATGGAAAGCATAAACTCTCTCTTGTGTCTCCCTGATTATAGACATTTTCTCTAAGCACCATCACTGGTATTTGGCTATGAATATCATTACCTTCTGATATGATTGCTTCTCCCTGCTTCAAAAAGTCAATTGATTTGCGCACATTCTCTCTCTCTCTCTGGAGTGTTTGTTCTTAAGTGTTACGGCGATGGCTGATTCCGGATGTGCGCTCAAATGGAACAACAGTAGATTATGTTCGGCCCCTGAGGCTTCCTTTCCCGTTGTCTATCTTTTACTTAAAATACCCGTTCTGTAATCCTGATGCAGGGAGGGATCCTTTCACTCTGCCAAGCTCTTGATACAAGGACCAGCGCTGAACACGAGTTATTACTTGTATTCGCTCATTTAATTGTGGATAGGAAAGGTTTGGTGATGGCAGTGATGATTTGAAGGACGGGAGAGAAGCCTTAGCGGAATAAAATTACTTAAAGTTTATTATCGACATTGAAATAAAAAATTTCCACATAGATATTACACACACATGGGAAAAGCAAGGCATACATACATTAGGAGATGTTTTCAACAAACAGGGTATTTGTAGCTATGATGAAATAGAAAACAAATTTTATCTCACCGGTTCCACATATCTTTTTTACGCACAATTATTGTTATGTTTGAAGGCTCACAGTGTTCCATTAAGGATACCAATTGCACACCACAGATACCACACATTTTTCGATGAAAGAGAGACATCGACATTTGTATCAGACATTTGTATCAGATTTTTATCATCAATTACTAACGGCCTCGTATGAAACCCTCCACCTAGACTCTATTTGGAGGAGGGATATACCAGACCTGGAAATAGATTTTGAGTGGCAAGAAGCCTGGGCAAATGTTCGACTTGCATCAAGGAACCCGGACCATCAACAAATCAATCTTAACTATATCCATAGGACATACTTGACTCCTATAAGACTGAACAGAATGGGTCTTAAACAAGACTCCAAATGCTCCTTATGTACAAATGGGGACGAGGGGACATTTATGCACATGTACTGGGACTGCCCACCAGTTAAGATATTCTGGAAAGAAGTGACCCAGCAATTATCAAATCTCTTAATTCTGAATATACCTGTACACCCCTCTGTATTACTGCTGAATGATGTTTTTGAGTATGCAGTACATCCACAGCTAAAGAGATTGGTTTTATCTGGTATTACAGTGGCTAAAAAACTGATAGCATCACGATGGATTCAACCGGAAAAAATGTGCCGAAAGGTCTGGATTCTTACATATCTCGATGTGATTTATCTAGAAATATCTACAGCAAGAATTTTGGGTCTCAATGAATCCAAATTGACAATGTGGTTAGAAGTGGTGGAGAGAATAAAAGCTAGCATATAATGGTAGTGTCTGGTTAAGAGCGAATGATAATGGATGGATTATCCATTGGGGGGTCCAGGGTGGGGGGTGCGAGCAAGAGCATAATGTGTGTAGGGGAATAGATAGCAGGTATTAGGGGCATATCTTGTATAAGACATTTATTTAAACGGTTATTAATTTGATGTGCACTGTTAACAATGCTTGTATATCTAATCGTGTGTTGTCATGTTTGTTTATGTGTTTGTTTAAAAAATAATAAAAAAATTAAATACAAAAAAAGATATTACACACACACCCTGCAACCCCCAGCAGTGTGTCGAAGTGTCCTTGAGCAAGACACTAACTGCTCCCGATGAGCAGGTCGGCACCTCGCATGGTTGCCTCTGCCACCATCAATGTGTGAATGTGTGATAAAAGCTGTTATGAAACTGGACTTGAAGAAGTCTTTATTTGTAGCACACATTGCTACATTGTCATGCAGATAATAAATGCAGTCCATTTACCATTTCATCAGAGAGGTCAGAGGTCAGGGTAGTGTGCCTGGAGCAATTTGGGGGATCAGTGCTTTGCTCAAGACACTGATGCTAATACCAGTCACAGTTCGGAATACACCCTCCCGTCGGTGCTGGGGATTGAACCAGCAACCTTTCTGTTACTGGTCAGCCTCTTTACCATTCAGCCTCCCAACAAACCTATATTCTGATTTCCAATGGGTTATGAATAGGGATGCTCGATATTGGCTTTTTTACCGATACCGATATTGTCCAACTCTTAATTTCCGATACTGATACCGATATATGCAGGGTCCCCCCCCCAAAAAACTGAATAATTTCAGGTAATTAACATTACATATCTCTTGTTGTGTAATTAACACAACATTATGCATACTTTGACAATAAATAAAATAATAATTTGTTCTTACTTGCTTGCCTGGGTAAATAAAGGTTAAATAAATGTAAAAAAAAAAAAAAAAAAATTAAACAGATACCAATATTTTCCGATATCACATTTGTATGCCAATATCGGCCGATAATATCGGTAGGCCGATAATATCGGACATCCCTAGTTATGAATGTTTACAAAAGCTCACCATGCACCATAAACCTCATGTGACAAGCTCACAGTTAGCCACTCTGCCTCTAGTGGTGGCTCACAGATATGACACTGTGTTCAATCAACCTGGAGGGCAAGATGGACGCTTCTCATCTAGGACACTTTGAGTCCTTGTTCATCTACAAAGTAAAGTAAAAAGCTTCTGTTGATGAGCTAGGTGCCTTTGCCCCAAAACACATTTGATACTACATATAAATGGTGGAACAAACTCGACAATGGTGGAACGAACTTCCCATCACAGTTAGGACAGCCGAAACATGCCATCGACTAAAAACACAAAATTTAAATAAAATTAACCTTCTTATTGTCTTCTACTATCATGCACTCTTCCACTAAATAATCTTCCTTGTCTATATTACTACATATTATACTAATATGTCTCTATTACTATGCACTCAACACTGCTCCTCTCTAGGGAGCATGGCAGAGTGGGTGGTTAGTCTGCTGCCTCTCTAGGGAGCATGGCAGAGTGGGTGGTTAGTCTGCTGTCTCTCTAGGGAGCATGGCAGAGTGGGTGGTGAGTCTGCTGCCTCTCTAGGGAGCATGGCAGAGTGGGTGGTTAGTCTGCTGTCTCTCTAGGGAGCATGGCAGAGTGGGTGGTTAGTCTGCTGTCTCTCTAGGGAGCATGGCAGAGTGGGTGGTTAGTCTGCTGTCTCTCTAGGGAGCATGGCAGAGTGGGTGGTTAGTCTGCTGTCTCTCTTAGGAGTGGGTGGCTCGTCAACTCACCTGGGCATTGGGAGCTGCCCGAGTATAAACATGGCTCAAACTAACATTCTGCTCTCTTCTCCAGCGCCTCTCACCAGGCACCAGGTTATCCACCACCTGTTGATTTTGCTTTATCCTACTTAAACCACACCGCACTTCACCATTCACTCATCCATACACTGCATTCATCACTGATTCTTACCCCTACATATGCATTGTTTATTCTGTTGTTGATTTACTGTTATATAGGTTAAAATAAAGAATTATATTAATTGGATTTCACATGTGGACTCCCTTTTTGTCACAATTGACCCGTTTGAGACAATTGTTACTCAGCTGTAAGAGTTGTACCCTTCCTGCTGACTTGTCGTACAGAACTTGTTAGTTGCTTTGGATGAAAGCGATGTAAATGTAGCCTAAATGTAAATGAATATGTTTTCAGTCAAAAATGTGAACGTATAGTTGCAGCAGTGAGTGAGTACACACACCATGAAGAGAGAGAGAGGAGGAGAGGACAGACACCATGAAGAGAGAGAGAGGAGGAGAGGACAGACACCATGAAGAGAGAGAGGAGGAGAAGACAGACACCATGAAGAGAGAGAGGAGGAGAAGACAGACACCATGAAGAGAGAGAGGAGGAGAGGACAGACACCATGAAGAGAGAGAGGAGGAGAAGACAGACACCATGAAGAGATAGAGGAGGAGAAGACAGACATGAAGAGAGAGAGGAGGAGAAGACAGACATGAAGAGAGAGAGGAGGAGAAGACAGACACCATGAAGAGAGAGAGGAGGAGAAGACAGACACCATGAAGAGAGAGAGGAGGAGAAGACAGACACCATGAAGAGAGAGAGGGGAGAGGACAGACACCATGAAGAGAGAGAGGAGGAGAGGACAGACACCATGAAGAGAGAGAGGAGGAGAAGACAGACAGTGAAGAGAGAGAGGAGGAGAGGACAGACACCATGAAGAGAGAGAGGAGGAGAGGACAGACACCATGAAGAGAGAGGAGGAGGAGAGGACAGACACCATGAAGAGAGAGAGGAGGAGAAGACCGACACCATGAAGAGAGAGAGGAGGAGAGGACAGACACCATGAAGAGAGAGAGAGGAGGAGAGGACAGACACCATGAAGAGAGAGAGAGGAGAAGACCGACACCATGAAGAGAGAGAGAGGAGAGGACAGACACCATGAAGAGAGAGAGGAGGAGAGGACAGACACCATGAAGAGAGAGAGGAGGAGAGGACAGACACCATGAAGAGAGAGAGGAGGAGAAGACAGACACCATGAAGAGAGAGAGGAGGAGAGGACAGACACCATGAAGAGAGAGAGGAGGAGAGGACCGACACCATGAAGAGAGAGAGGAGGAGAGGACAGACACCATGAAGAGAGAGAGGAGGAGAGGACAGACACCATGAAGAGAGAGAGAGGAGGAGAAGACAGACACCATGAAGAGAGAGAGGAGGAGAAGACAGACACCATGAAAAGAGAGAGGAGGAGAGGACAGACACCATGAAGAGAGAGAGAAGGAGAGGACAGACACCATGAAGAGAGAGAGGAGGAGAAGACAGACAGTGAAGAGAGAGAGGAGGAGAGGACAGACACCATGAAGAGAGAGAGGAGGAGAGGACAGACACCATGAAGAGAGAGGAGGAGGAGAGGACAGACACCATGAAGAGAGAGAGGAGGAGAGGACAGACACCATGAAGAGAGAGAGGGGGAGATGAGAGACAGTGAAGAGAGAGAGAGGAGGAGAGGACAGACACCATGAAGAGAGAGAGAGGAGAGGACAGACACCATGAAGAGAGAGAGGAGGAGAGGACAGACACCATGAAGAGAGAGAGGAGGAGAAGACAGACACCATGAAGAGAGAGAGAGGAGGAGAGGACAGACACCATGAAGAGAGAGAGGAGGAGAGGACAGACACCATGAAGAGAGAGGAGGAGGAGAGGACAGACACCATGAAGAGAGAGAGAGAGGGGAGAGGACAGACACCATGAAGAGAGAGAGGAGGAGAGGACAGACACCATGAAGAGAGAGAGAGGAGGAGAGGACAGACACCATGAAGAGAGAGAGGAGGAGAAGACCGACACCATGAAGAGAGAGAGGAGGAGAGGACAGACACCATGAAGAGAGAGAGAGGAGGAGAGGACAGACACCTTGAAGAGAGAGAGAGGAGAGGACAGACACCATGAAGAGAGAGAGGAGGAGAGGACAGACACCATGAAGAGAGAGAGGAGGAGAAGACAGACACCATGAAGAGAGAGAGAGGAGAGGACAGACACCATAAAGAGAGAGAGATGGAGAGGACAGACACCATGAATAGAGAGAGGAGGAGAGGACAGACACCATAAAGAGAGAGAGAAGGAGAGGACAGACACCATGAAGAGAGAGAGGAGGAGAGGACAGACACCATGAAGAGAGAGAGGAGGAGAGGACAGACACCATGAAGAGAGAGAGGAGGAGAAGACCGACACCATGAAGAGAGAGAGAGGAGAGGACAGACACCATAAAGAGAGAGAGAAGGAGAGGACAGACACCATGAAGAGAGAGAGGAGGAGAGGACAGACACCATGAAGAGAGAGAGGAGGAGAGGACAGACACCATGAAGAGAGAGAGGAGGAGAAGACAGACACCATGAAGAGAGAGAGGAGGAGAGGACAGACACCATGAAGATAGAGAGGAGGAGAGGACAAACACCATGAAGAGAGAGAGGAGGAGAGGACAGACACCATGAAGAGAGAGAGGAGGAGAAGACAGACACCATGAAGAGAGAGAGGAGGAGAGGACAGACACCATGAAGAGAGAGAGGAGGAGAGGACAGACAGTGAAAAGAGAGATGAGGAGGACAGACACCACGAAGAGAGAGAGGAGGAGAGGACAGACACCATGAAGAGAGAGAGGAGGAGAAGACAGACACCATGAAGAGAGAGAGGAGGAGAAGACAGACACCATGAAGAGAGAGAGGAGAGGACAGACACCATGAAGAGAGAGAGGAGGAGAAGACAGACACCATAAATAGAGAGAGGAGGAGAGGACAGACACCATGAAGAGAGAGAGAGAGAGGAGGAGAGGACAGACACCATGAATAGAAAGAGGAGGAGGACAGACACCATGAAGAGAGAGAGGAGGAGAGGACAGACACCATGAAGAGAGAGAAGAGGAGAGGACAGACACCATGAAGAGAGAGAGGAGGAGGACAGACACCATGAAGAGAGAGGAGGAGAAGACAGACACCATTTACATTTACATTTACATTTAGTCATTTAGCTGACGCTTTTATCCAAAGCGACTTACAAGTTCTGTACGACAAGCCATCAGGAAGAGCACAACTCTATCAGCTGAGTAACAATGTTCATCAAAGTGTTGAGTGCTACAGTGTAGGTTAGTTTATTAGGACAAGTGCATGACAGTATGGTTAGTTAGGGTTAGATTTTTTTTTTTTTTTTTTTTTTTTTAATTCAGATAATGGTTGAAGAAGTGAGTCTTTAGTCGACGGCGAAAGATTGGACGTGTTTCGGCTGTCCTAACTGGGGTGGGTAGTTCATTCCACCATTGTGGGGCAAGGACTGAGAATAGGCGACTTCTCTTTGATGACCCTCCCGGAGCTTGGATAGGAGTAGGTCTGAGGCGGCCAGAAGATGCAGAGCGTAGGGGTCTTGAGGGTGTGTAGTTAGAGACCATTGACCGGAGGTAGGCGGGAGCAGTTCCCTTTGCCGCACGGTATGCTAGGTCAAGGGCCTTGAAGCGGATTCGTGCAGCAATGGGGAGCCAGTGCAGGTCCCTAAGAAGTGGGGTGACATGGGCCGACTTCGGTAGGTTTGAGATCAGGCGGGCCGCTGCGTTCTGAATGAGTTGAAGAGGCTTAGTGGCAGTGGCCGGGAGGCCAGCGAGCAGTGCGTTGCAGTAGTCGAGGCGGGAGATGACTGTTGATTGGACGAGGAGTTGGGTGGCTTCTTTTGTCAGGAAGGGGCGTATCCTTCTGACGTTGCTCAGGAGGAATCGGCAGGTTCTGGTTGTCGCTGCGATGTGAGCAGAGAAGTTCAACTGGTCGTCGAGGACAACACCAAGGTTCTTGGCGGTCGGGGACGCGGTCACAGCTGCATTCTCGACTGTGATGGAAAGGTCGGTCAGGGGGGAGGATTTGGCCGGCAGGTGGAGCAATTCTGTTTTGCTTAGGTTCAGTTTGAGGTGGTTGGTCGTCATCCAGGCGGAGATGTCGGACAGACAGGCCGAGATCCGCTCAGAGACGTGGATATCTGAGGGAGGGAAGGAGAGGAAGAGTTGAGTATCGTCGGCATAACAGTGGTAGGAGAAGCCATGAGACGTGATAATGTTACCCAGTGATTTAGTGTAGAGGGAGAAGAGAAGGGGTCCTAAAACCGAGCCCTGGGGGACACCCGTCCGCAGGGGGCGGGTGGCCGACAGGGTCCCTCTCCATGACACTTGGTAGGAGCGGTCATTGAAGACAGAAGACAGACAGAAGACAGAAGACAGACACCATGAAGAGAGAGAGGAGGAGAGGACAGACACCATGAATAGAGAGAGGAGGAGAGGACAGACACCATGAAGAGAGAGAGGAGGAGAAGACAGACACCATGAAGAGAGAGAGAGAGAGAGAGAGAGAAGAGAGAGAGAGAGAGAGAGAGAGAGAGAGAGAGAGAGAGAGAGAGAGAGAGAGAGGACAGACACCATGAAGAGAGAGAGGAGGAGAAGACAGACACCATGAAGAGAGAGAGGAGGAGAAGACAGACACCATGAAGAGAGAGAGAGGAGGAGAGGACAGACACCATGAAGAGAGAGAGGAGGAGAAGACAGACACCATGAAGAGAGAGAGGAGGAGAGGACAGACACCATGAAGAGAGAGAGAGGAGAAGACAGACACCATGAAGAGAGAGATGAGGAGAAGACAGACACCATGAAGAGAGAGAGGAGGAGAAGACCGACACCATGAAGAGAGAGAGGAGGAGAAGACAGACACCATGAAGAGAGAGAGGAGGAGAGGACAGACACCATGAAGAGAGAGAGAGGAGGAGAGGACAGACACCATGAAGAGAGAGAGGAGGAGAAGACAGACACCATGAAGAGAGAGAGGAGGAGAGGACAGACACCATGAAGAGAGAGAGAGGAGGAGAGGACAGACACCATGAAGAGAGAGAGGAGGAGAGGACAGACACCATGAAGAGAGAGAGGAGGAGAGGACAGACACCATGAAGAGAGAGGAGGAGGAGAGGACAGACACCATGAAGAGAGATAGAGGAGGAGAAGACAGACACCATGAAGAGAGAGAGGAGGAGAAGACAGACACCATGAAGAGAGAGAGGAGGAGAAGACAGACACCATGAAGAGAGAGAGGAGGAGAGGACAGACACCATGAAGAGAGAGAGAGGAGAGGACAGACACCATGAAGAGAGAGAGGAGGAGAAGACAGACACCATGAAGAGAGAGAGGAGGAGAGGACAGACACCATGAAGAGAGAGAGGGGGAGAGGACAGACACCATGAAGAGAGAGAGAGGAGAGGACAGACACCATGAAGAGAGAGAGAGGAGGAGAAGACAGACACCATGAAGAGAGAGAAAGAGGAGGAGAGGACAGACACCATGAAGAGAGAGAGAGGAGGAGAAGACAGACACCATGAAGAGAGAGAGATGAGGAGAAGACCGACACCATGAAGAGAGAGAGAGGAGGAGAAGACAGACACCATGAAGAGAGAGAGAGGAGGAGAAGACAGACACCATGAATAGAGAGAGGAGGAGAGGACCGACACCATGAAGAGAGAGAGGATGAGAGGAGGAGAGGACAGACACCATGAATAGAGAGAGGAGGAGGACAGACACCATGAAGAGAGAGAGGAGGAGAAGACAGACACCATGAAGAGAGAGAGGAGGAGAGGACCGACACCATGAAGAGAGAGAGGAGGAGAGGACAGACACCATGAAGAGAGAGAGGAGGAGAGGACAGACACCATGAAGAGAGAGAGAGGAGAAGACCGACACCATGAAGAGAGAGATGAGGAGAAGACATACATGAAGAGAGAGAGGAGGAGAAGACAGACAGTGAAGAGAGAGAGGAGGAGAAGACAGACACCATGAAGAGAGAGAGGAGGAGAAGACAGACATGAAGAGAGAGAGGAGGAGAGGACAGACACCATGAAGAGAGAGAGGAGGAGAGGACAGACACCATGAAGAGAGAGAGGAGGAGAAGACAGACACCATGAAGAGAGAGAGGAGGAGAGGACAGACACCATGAAGAGAGAGAGAGGAGGAGAGGACAGACACCATGAAGAGAGAGAGGAGGAGAAGACAGACACCATGAAGAGAGAGAGGAGGAGAGGACAGACACCATGAAGAGAGAGAGAGGAGGAGAGGACAGACATCATGAAGAGAGAGAGGAGGAGAGGACAGACACCATGAAGAGAGAGAGGAGGAGAGGACAGACACCATGAAGAGAGAGGAGGAGGAGAGGACAGACACCATGAAGAGAGAGAGAGGAGGAGAAGACAGACACCATGAAGAGAGAGAGGAGGAGAAGACAGACACCATGAAGAGAGAGAGAGAGGAGAAGACCGACACCATGAAGAGAGAGAGGAGGAGAAGACAGACACCATGAAGAGAGAGAGGAGGAGAGGACAGACACCATGAAGAGAGAGAGAGGAGGAGAGGACAGACACCATGAAGAGAGAGAGAGGAGGAGAGGACAGACACCATGAATAGAGAGAGGAGGAGAAGACAGACACCATGAAGAGAGAGAGGAGGAGAGGACCGACACCATGAAGAGAGAGAGGAGGAGAGGACAGACACCATGAAGAGAGAGAGGAGGAGAGGACCAACACCATGAAGAGAGAGAGGAGGAGAGGACAGACACCATGAAGAGAGAGAGGAGGAGAAGACAGACACCATGAAGAGAGAGAGAGGAGGAGAGGACAGACACCATGAATAGAGAGAGAGGAGGAGAAGACAGACACCATGAAGAGAGAGAAGAGGAGAGGACAGACACCATGAAGAGAGAGAGGAGGAGGACAGACACCATGAATAGAGAGAGGAGGAGAGGACAGACACCATGAAGAGAGAGAGAGAGAGAGAGAGAGAGAGAGAGAGAGAGAGAGGACAGACACCATGAAGAGAGAGAGGAGGAGAAGACAGACACCATGAAGAGAGAGAGGAGGAGAGGACAGACACCATGAAGAGAGAGAGGAGGAGAGGACAGACACCATGAAGAGAGGAGAGAGGAGGAGAGGACAGACACCATGAAGAGAGAGAGGAGGAGAGGACAGATACCATGAAGAGAGAGAGAGGAGGAGAAGACAGACACCATGAAGAGAGAGAGGAGGAGAGGACAGACACCATGAAGAGAGAGAGAGGAGAGGACCAGACCCATGAAGAGAGAGAGGAGGAGGAGAGGACAGACACCATGAAGAGAGAGAGAGGAGAGGACAGACACCATGAAGAGAGAGAGGAGGAGGAGGAGGACAGACACCATGAAGAGAGAGAGGAGGAGGAGAGGACAGACACCATGAAGAGAGAGATGAGGAGAAGACAGACACCATGAAGAGAGAGGAGGAGAAGACAGACACCATGAAGAGAGAGAGGAGGAGAGGACAGACACCATGAAGAGAGAGAGGAGGAGAGGACAGACACCATGAAGAGAGAGAGGAGGAGAAGACAGACACCATGAAGAGAGAGAGGAGGAGAGGACAGACACCATGAATAGAGAGAGAGGAGGAGAAGACAGACACCATGAAGAGAGAGAGAGAGGAGAGGACAGACACCATGAAGAGAGGAGAGGAGAGGGGACAGACACCATGAAGAGAGAGAGGAGGAGAGGACAGACACCATGAAGAGAGGAGAGAGAGAGAGAGAGAGAGAGAGAGAGAGAGAGAGAGAGAGAGAGAGAGAGAGAGAGAGAGAGAGAGGACAGACACCATGAAGAGAGAGAGGAGGAGAGGACAGACACCATGAAGAGAGAGAGGAGGAGAGGACAGACACCATGAAGAGAGAGAGGAGGAGAGGGACAGACCACCATGAAGAGAGAGAGAGGAGAGAGGACAGACACCACGAAGAGAGAGAGGAGGAGAGGACAGATACCATGAAGAGAGAGAGAGAGGAGAAGACAGACACCATGAAGAGAGAGAGGAGGAGGAGAGGACAGACACCATGAAGAGAGAGAGAGGGAGAGGACAGACACCATGAAGAGAGAGAGAGGAGAGGACAGACACCATGAAGAGAGAGAGGAGAGGAGAGGACAGACACCATGAAGAGAGAGAGGAGGAGAGGACAGACACCATGAAAGAGAGAGAGGAGGAGAGGACAGACACCATGAAGAGAGAGAGAGAGGAGAGGGACAGACACCATGAAGAGAGAGAGGAGGAGAAGACAGACACCATGAAGAGAGAGGAGGAGAGGACAGACACCATGAAGAGAGAGAGGAGGAGAGGACAGACACCATGAAGAGAGAGGAGGAGGAGACAGACACCATGAAGAGAGAGAGGAGGAGAAGACAGACACCATGAAGAGAGAGAGAGAGGAGAGACCGACCAGAAGAGAGAGAGAGGAGGAGAGGAACAGGACACCATGAAGAGAGAGAGGAGGAGAAGGACAGACACCATGAAGAGAGAGAGGAGGAGGAGAGGACAGGACACATGAAGAGAGAGAGGAGGAGAGGACAGACACCATGAAGAGAGAGAGGAGGAGAAGACAGACACCATGAAGAGAGAGAGGAGAGAGGACAGACCATGAGAGAGAGAGGAGAGGACAGACACCATGAAGAGAGATAGGAGGAGAGGACCGACACCATGAAGAGAGGAGAGAGGAGAGGACAGACACCATGAAGAGAGAGAGGAGGAGGAGAAGACAGACACCATGAAGAGAGAGAGAGGAGGAGAGGACAGACACCATGAAGAGAGAGAGAGGAGAGGACAGACACCATGAAGAGAGAGAGGAGGAGAAGACCGACACCATGAAGAGAGAGAGGAGGAGAGGACAGACACCATGAAGAGAGAGAGGAGGAGAGGACAGACACCATGAAGAGAGAGAGAGGAGGAGAAGACAGACACCATGAATAGAGAGAGGAGGAGAAGACAGACACCATGAAGAGAGAGAGAGAGGAGAAGACCGACACCATGAAGAGAGAGAGAGGAGGAGAAGGACAGACACCATGAAGAGAGAGAGGAGGAGAAGACAGACACCATGAAGAGAGAGAGGAGGAGGAAGAGGACAGACAGTGAAGAGAGAGAGGAGGAGAGGACAGACACCATGAAGAGAGAGAGGAGGAGAAAGACAGACACCATGAAGAGAGAGAGGAGGAGAGGACAGGACACCATGAAGAGAGAGAGGAGGAGAGGACAGACACCATGAAGAGAGATAGGAGGAGAGGACCGACACCATGAAGAGAGAGAGAGGAGAGGACAGACACCATGAAGAGAGAGAGAGGAGGAGAAGACAGACACCATGAAGAGAGAGAGAGGAGGAGAGGACAGACACCATGAAGAGAGAGAGAGGAGAGGACAGGACACCATGAAGAGAGAGAGGAGGAGAAGACCGGACACCATGAAGAGAGAGAGGAGGAGAGGACAGACACCATGAAGAGAGAGAGGAGGAGAGGACAGACACCATGAAGAGAGAGAGAGGAGGAGAAGACAGACACCATGAAAGAGAGAGAGGAGGAGAAGACAGACACCATGAAGAGAGAGAGAGGGAGGAGAAGACAGACCACCATGAAGAGAGAGAGGAGGAGAGGGACCGACACCATGAAGAGAGAGAGGAGGAGAGGAACAGACACCATGAAGAGAAGAGGAGGAGAGGACAGACACCATGAAGAGAGAGGAGAGGAGGAGAGGACAGACACCATGAAGAGAGAGAGGAGGAGAAGAGGACAGACACCATGAAGAGAGAGGAGAGAGGACCCAGGAGAGAGAGAGGAGAGGACAGACACCATGAAGAGAGAGAGGAGGAGAGGACAGACACCATGAAGAGAGAGAGAAGGAGAGGACAGACACCATTGAAGAGGAGAGAGGAGGAGAGGGACAGGACCACCATTGAAGAGAGAGAGAGGAGGAGAGGACAGACACCATGAAGAGAGAGAGGAGGAGAGGACAGACAGTGAAGAGAGAGAGAGGAGGAGAGGACAGACACCATGAAGAGAGAGAGAGGAGAAGACAGACACCATGAAGAGAGAGGAGGAGAGGGACAGACACCATGAAGAGAGAGGAGAGGACAGACACCATGAAGAGAGAGGAGGAGAGGACAGACAGTGAAGAGAGAGAGATGAGGAGAGGACAGACACCATGAAGAGAGAGAGGAGGGAGAAGGACAGACAACCATGAAGAGAGAGAGAGGAGAAGACAGACACCATGAAGAGAGAGAGGAGGAGAGGACCTGACCATAGACACCCATGAAGGAGAGAGAGGAGGGAAGAGACCATGAAGAGAGAAGAGGAGGAGGAGAGACAGACACCAACCATGAAGAGAGAGAGGGAAGGTGAGGAGGAGAGAGAGGAGGAGAGGACAGACACCATGAAGAGAGAGAGGAGGAGAGGACAGACACCATGAAGAGAGAGGAGGAGAGGACAGACACCATGAAGAGAGAGAGGAGGAGAGGACAGACACCATGAAGAGAGAGAGGAGGAGAGGACAGAGTCATGAATAAATAAGATTGCATGGGATCTCTGGGTGGCTGGCTCAATATCATCCTTGATTTCATCGATTAGATCAAGAATTGCTTGGGGTGGCAACCTGTGGGTTGATTTCGGCCTCGCCTAAATCAAAAAGTGATACTCTCATTAGAAATATTCTTTCACGAGCACATCTGGCATTGCGATGCCTTTGCCTGGCAACGATTACTGCTGCCATGATCACCCGAGACGCTGGCAATGACGCTGGCAATCACACCCCTTTATAGATGCGCTGAGTTACCACCAGATCTCTGAAGACGGTAGGTGCGTCGCTTTAAAGTGCTCGGTGCAATTTGCTTGGACGAGGTTCATTTGCTTAGAAAGGGGAACATGTTCAGCCCATATTACCTCATTTAAATACGCGCAAAGAGCACCGTACGCAATGCTGATGGAACGCAGTTACCACCTCATTTCACCCGTTGTGCCTCCTCTGTGAATAGCAAACTGTGTTTCAGAGCTATTTGCACCGGCTTAGCGTCAGAAAAAGCCACACGATCCCTTTGTGAATTCGCCCCCAAAGTCTACTTAACTAAAAATCGCTGTGTAACTAATTACTTTACCCCGAGAGTAATAAATAATCACTTACTGTTATACAAACTGTAATGAGTAATGGGATACTGTTAGTAGCAGTAACGTGTCATGTGTATTACATCAATCACTTCTGAGAAACAACCTCACTACCCTGCTGTCCACAGACCCATGTCATCCTCTATGTGCTGCCCTGCCTGCCTCCATCATCCCCTGGTCTCTACTCCCCCATCATGTCCTCCCCTGGTCTCTCCTCCCCATCATGTCCTCTCCTGTCTCTCCTCCCCATCATGTCTTCCCCTGGTCTCTCCTCCCCCAGCATGTCCTCCCCTGGTCTCTCCTCCCCCATCATGTCCTCCCCTGGTCTCTCCTCCCCATCATGTCCTCCACCGGTCTCTCCTCCCCCATCATGTCCTCCCCTGGTCTCTCCTCCCCCATCATGTCCTCCCTGGTCTCTCCTCCCCATCATGTCCTCCCCTGGTCTCTCCTCCCCCATCATGTCCTCCCCTGGTCTCTCCTCCCCCATCATGTCCTCCCCTGGTCTCTCCTCCCCATCATGTCCTCCCTGGTCTCCTCCTCCCCCATCATGTCCTCCCCTGGTCTCTCCTCCCCATCATATATAGAGAGGTAGAGAAGAGATTAGATATATAGATAGAGAGGTAGATGAGAGGTTAGATATATAGATATATATAGAGGAGAGGTTAGATATATAGATATATATATAGAGGAGAGGTTAGATATATATAGATATATATAGAAGAGAGGTTAGATATATAGATAGAGAGGTAGAGGAGAGGTTAGATATATAGATAGATAGGTAGAGGAGAGGTTAGATATATAGATATATATAGAGGAGAGGTTAGATATATAGATAGAGAGGTAGAGGAGAGGTTAGATATAGATAGAGAGGTAGAGGGGAGGTTAGATATATAGATAGAGGTAGAGGGGAGGTTAGATATATAGATATATATAGAGGAGAGGTTAGATATATAGATAGAGGTAGATGAGAGGTTAGATATATATAGATGAGAGGTTAGATATATAGATATATATAGAGGAGAGGTTAGATATATAGATATATATAGAGGAGAGGTTAGATATATAGATAGAGGTAGAGGAGAGGTTAGATATATATAGAGGAGAGGTTAGATATATTGATATATATAGAGAGGTTAGATATATAGATTTATATAGAGGCGAGGTTAGATATATAGATATATATAGAGGAAAGGTTAGATATATAGATATATATAGAGGAGAGGTTAGATATATAGATAGAGAGGTAGAGGAGAGGTTAGATATATATTAGGGATGTCCGATATTATCGGCCTACCGATATTATCGACCGATATCGGCATTAAAATGTGATATCGGAAAATATCGGTATCGGTTTCAAAAAATATATATATATTATTTTTTTTACATTTCTATAGAAACGATGTCTGATATTATCGGCCTACCGATATTATCGGGCGATATCGGCATTCAAATGTGATATCGGTTGATATCGGTATCGGAAATTAAGAGTTGGACAATATCGGTATATCGGTATCGGTAAAAAAGCCAATATCGAGCATCCCTAATATATATAGATGCGAGGTTAGATATATAGATATATATAGAGGAGAGGTTAGATATATAGATATATATAGAGGAGAGGTTAGATATATATAGAGGAGAGGTTAGATATATAGATATATATAGAGGAGAGGTTAGATATATAGAGGAGAGGTTAGATATATAGATAGAGAGGTAGGAGAGGTTAGATATATAGATAGAGGTAGAGGAGAGGTTAGATATATAGATAGAGAGAGAGAGAGAGAGAGAGAGAAGAGAGGAGAGAGAGAGAGAGAGGAGAGAGAGAGAGAGAGAGAGAGAGAGAGAGAGAGAGAGAGAGAGGTAGAGGAGAGGTAGATATATATAGAGAGGAGAGGTTAGATATATATATAGAGAGGTAGAGGAGAGGTTAGATACTGTATATAGATAGAGAGGTAGAGGAGAGGTTAGATACTGTATATAGATAGAGAGGTAGAGGAGAGGTTAGATACTGTATATAGATAGAGAGGTACAGGAGAGGTTAGATACTGTATATAGATAGAGAGGTACAGGAGAGGTTAGATACTGTATATAGATAGAGAGATAGAGGAGAGGTTAGATACTGTATATAGATAGAGAGGTAGAGGAGAGGTTAGATACTGTATATAGATAGAGAGGTAGAGGTGATGGTTAGATACTGTATATAGATAGAGAGGTACAGGAGAGGTTAGATACTGTATATAGATAGAGAGATAGAGGAGAGGTTAGATACTGTATATAGATAGAGAGGTAGAGGAGAGGTTAGATACTGTATATAGATAGAGAGGTAGAGGAGAGGTTA
Organism: Notolepis coatsorum; assembly: GCF_963971535.1. Classification (NCBI taxonomy): domain Eukaryota; kingdom Metazoa; phylum Chordata; class Actinopteri; order Aulopiformes; family Paralepididae; genus Notolepis; species Notolepis coatsorum. Next base: position 1,013 of record NW_028172954.1, on the reverse strand, counting down.
GATACTGTATATAGATAGAGAGGTAGAGGAGAGTTAGATACTGTATATAGATAGAGAGGTAGAGGAGAAGTTAGATACTGTATATAGATAGAGAGATAGAGGAGAGGTTAGATACTGTATATAGATAGAGAGGTAGAGGAGAGGTTAGATACTGTATATAGATAGAGAGGTAGAGGAGTGGTTAGATACTGTATATAGATAGAGAGGTAGAGGAGAGGTTAGATACTGTATATAGATAGAGAGGTAGAGGAGAGGTTAGATACTGTATATAGATAGAGAGGTAGAGGAGAGGTTAGATACTGTATATAGATAGAGAGATAGAGGAGAGGTTAGATACTGTATATAGATAGAGAGGTAGAGGAGAGGTTAGATTATAAATAGAGAGGAGAGGTTAGATATATAGATAGAGAGGTAGAGGAGAGGTTAGATACTGTATATAGATAGAGAGATAGAGAGAGGTTAGATACTGTATATAGATAGAGAGGTAGAGGAGAGGTTAGATACTGTATATAGATAGAGAGGTAGAGGAGAGGTTAGATACTGTATATAGATAGAGAGATAGAGGAGAGGTTAGATACTGTATATAGATAGAGAGGTAGAGGAGAGGTTAGATACTGTATATAGATAGAGAGGTATAGAGGGTTAGATACTGTATATAGATAGAGAGGTAGAGGAGAGGTTAGATACTGTATATAGATAGAGAGGTAGAGGAGAGGTTAGATACTGTATATAGATAGAGAGGTAGAGGAGAGGTTAGATACTGTATATAGATAGAGAGGTAGAGGAGAGGTTAGATACTGTATATAGATAGAGAGGTAGAGGAGAGGTTAGATACTGTATATAGATAGAGAGGTAGAGGAGAGGTTAGATACTGTATATAGATAGAGAGATAGAGGAGAGGTTAGATACTGTATAATAGATAGAGAGATAGAGGAGAGGTTAGATACTGTATATAGATAGAGAGGTAGAGGAGAGGTTAGATACTGTATATAGATAGAGAGATAGAGGAGAGG
>NW_028172955.1:0-13044 GCF_963971535.1 Notolepis coatsorum | reverse complement strand
AGCACCAAACTGATGATATCGGGAGCTATCAGTAGCTAGATAACATTAGAGACAACGCTGTGTGTATTAAACAAAGGTGAATAGATGACTGGGCCATTTTGTTTAATGCTTGTTAAGATTGAAAGAGGAGCTTGAGCTAACAGGGTCTGATAGCTAACGCTAGCTCACGTTAGCCAGCGGCAATCGGTAATGCTAGCAAAATGAATGGATGTAAACTTTATTTAACATATTGCATAATGGGGTACAATACAATACGGCTCAATACAAACAATTGTTAAGGGAATGCAGACTGTTGTAGCTTGGACTGGGGTCCTTATAACAATAACTTGACAACACATGGTATCTGCAGCTATTTGGGACAGCTCTGTTGTCACCGAAGGGCACGCAGATGGTATCTACTGCGCATGGGCGTTGAGCAACAACGGCTCCACGCAGATTACACGACATGTTGTCGGCGAGTTTTTACCGCTATTCCAAAACGGAAACACAATTTAGCGTTTTCAGTAGGGCCACAACGTTTCCGGCAAAACGGCATTTCTATCTAATAGGGGACAGCAAACGTATTCAAAAACGTATAAAAACGAGCACAAAAACAGTGTGTGTAACAAGGGCCTCAAGGTGATATGAGAGAGAGAGAGAGAGAGAGAGAGAGAGAGAGAGAGAGAGAGAGAGAGAGAGAGAGAGTTTGATTGATTGATTTTTATTGTGGAGTAAAAGACAGCATCCAAGGAATAAAAACATGAGAAAGTGCAAGCACTTATTTCCATCATGGTCCCTGAGAGAGAGAGAGAGAGAGAGAGAGAGAGGAGAGAGAGAGAGAGAGAGAGAGAGAGTGTGCAAGTTCTCATTAACACCACTCAGCATATTATTTCTGTGTGTGTGTGGTGTGTGTGTGTGTGTGTGTGTGTGTGTGTGTGTGTGTGGTGTGTGTGTGTGTGTGTGTGTGTGTGTGTGTGTGTGTGTGTGTGTGTGTGTGTGTGTGTGTGTGTGTGTGTGTGTGTGTGTGTGTGTGTGTGTGTGTGTGTGTGTGTGTGAGACATATTATGCTGGCTGATATTCTAACACAGGACGGTGTGATACAGGCCGTATCTTGTTCGGCCGCCGGGAGGGACGCCCCATAAATAGATATATTGAACATTTAAAACCAAGTTGTTAGAAACACTTGAGGTGCACTCGATATCAACTGACCCTGACACCTGAAACAGCCTCAGAGGAGGACGCGGCGACTGCGAGAAGAAACGCACCCATTGCATGTTTTAAATAGGGATGCACCGATCCAACTTTTCAGTACCGATCCGATACCCATTGTTCAATTAATAAACTGTATGCCTCACTGTGTGGAAGAGACTGGGTGCAAGGCAACACCAGGCTTGACTTAAAACGTTACTTTCCCTAACTTAGTGAAACAAAATGTAACAAATTAACACATAGATATAAATGTACTAAATTGTTATATATATATATATTTTTTTTATCCACTTTCTCTCCTTATATTCTATTTTTATCCCATCCCAATTTCGCTGTTTCCAATTCTCCCCTCCCCTGTCTTGAACATTGCTTGCATATGCCTCCCACAGGTCGGTCGTAGGGAGGATAGAAGCCTTGCATCACGTGTCCCCTCCGGTACACGAGGAGGCAGCCTGTCACATCTTTTCACCTGCCAGCACCTGGATTTGAACTTGGTGAGCTCGTTGGTGACGAGCGCAATGTCCACCCAGTCCACCCAGCCACCCAGCCGCCCTAAATTGTTATTTATTATAAAAGAAAATTATAAAAAAAAAGTATATTAAAAGAAATACCCCAATCTAGCTATTTTAGTCATATCGGGGCCGATATCCGATATCAATATTGGATCGGTGCATCCCTAGTTTTAAAACACTGATATGGGATTCTTGTTCGTTGGTCTTCCAGTGTGACTTGTGGACCGTTCTTGTACTTCAGATGACCCACGGCCTCTCAGTCTGTCATGTGACTACTCTGCTCTCTTCCTCCGTCTCTTAATGCCGTCTCTTCTCTTTTAAGACTATATTGTCTCCTCCTAACCCACTTAGCATAATGGCTTTAGTTTTATCTTGGCATTTCCCCTTTCTTCTTTCTCTCTCTCTCTATCTCTCTCTCTCTCTCTCTCTCTCCCCCCCACACTCTTTACTCCTCCTCCTCTCCCTCTCCGTCTTTCCCTCTGAAACAGCGGCATGAAAGGCTTTTCTTCTCTCTCTCTCTAAATGAGAGATTGCCTTGATGTATCAGTATGTGAATCCAGTGTGGGTGAGCTAGCGAGGGCCCCTCCAGTCGCGAGGCCCATCTATTTGAACCCCCCCCCCCCCACACACACACACACACACACACACACACACACACACACACACACACACACGCACACACGCACACACACACACACGCACACACACACGCACACACATACTCTACTTTAATCCCCGGCGTTTTACCCCTTGGGGTCCCTGGTGTGTTTTCACATCCCATCCAAGGCGCAGGGCTCGTCGAGATTCTAATCGGCGGTGAGTTCTGATGGGCGTTCGAAAAGAGAGAGAGAGAGAAAGACAGAGAGAGAGAGAGAGAGAGAGAGAGAGAGAGAGTGCTCTGCGTTTGCCACGCTCTTCCAGCAAGCTGTCATGGCAGAGATGTAACCGTTTTTTCTTTCCCCCCCCCCACCGCGTTTGATGTGAGATCTGAGGCTGCTGTCATCTTTCTCCCCCCCCACCCCCCCCCCCCCCCCCCCCCCCCCCCCCCTCTGGTGGGAGGGAGGATGCAGGGAGCAGAGCGGGTCGGTGAGGTGTCATGTTGTTGTGTTGGGACGGGTCTGCTGTGTGATGTGGCGGGAGGTTTGAAGGCAGACCAAAGAGAGCTCTAGAGTCTTACAGCTAGAGCTAGTCACAGTGCTCTAGGCTCTTTCTAATGGAATGCATTGTAGTTAGATAGTTAGAGGCTACCTGCCTTGTGAATCATATCCTATTGGTCCTTCATCACCACCACCACCACCACTATTTACGCCAGCATCACTCAAATGAGCCAAAGCCAAATAGCAAGCCCTGTCATTAGCATTCACCATAAGATAAGTTAAGATAAGATAAGAAAATATAAGATATTATTGATCCCCCTTGCGTAAATTCAGGTCCATTTTAAGCTTAGCCTTAGTAGGCTGTTCACCACCTGCTGTGAGTGTAGCATTAGCGCTAGCTTACTCGGAGAGAGATTTTCACCTGCAACCCATTTTATTTTATTTTTATGTTACTTGTCCTTTCGGGCAAGTTATGTTTTTTGTAGGTTTTTATAGATTTTTTTGCTACCGGGCGGTCCGGTAGAGAGAGAGAGAGAGAGAGAGAGAGAGAGAGGAGGAATGGGAGATGGATCACCAGGTCCGAGAGTCGAACCCGGGTCGGCCGTGTTGCACCGTAGTGCTGTATGCGGTGCGCCGCTCGGGCGCCCCCCCCCCCCCATTTTCAGTCCAACATTAGTTACAGCATTCACCATTATTGTCAGTGTAACATTGGCCAACATCACCATCCATTTTGAGCGTAGCATAACGTTAGCTTTCACAACCCGTTCTCAGTGTATTATTAGCATTAGCTCCATGCCTATACACAGTCCCTCCCGTGCCTCCCAGCTGTATGCAGCTGTATCCCGGCCTGTTCTTCCAGTCCCTCTGTAACATGACAAGCCACAGCTGTTAACTCCGCCTGCCCCCCCCCCCCTCTCTCTCTGTCTTCCACTCTCTACATGTTCCCTTGCTCTCCAGCGGTCCCCTGACAGCCCCTGCTCCCCCTCCAGCGGGGGGGGGGGGGACTGGGAGAGAGACGGCTAGCCATGTGGAAAGACGAGAGGACATGGGTGAGAGCGTGAGGAAGAGAGGAACGGGGAAAAGAGAGTGGGTGACAGACAGAGAGAGAGAGAGAGAGAGAGAGAGAGAGAGAGAGAGAGAGAGAGAGAGAGAGAGAGGGCGTGAAGCAGCGAAGTGAGACGTGGTTATCTTTCTGTCGCTTGTTTAGGGCGAGCGATGTTGGATTTGGGGTTTCAACCTTATTATTCACACAAGCATGCACACATGTGAGCACACACACGCACACACACACACACACACACACACACACACACACACACACACACACACACACACACACATACACACACACACACACACGCACGCACTTTGTAATTATTCTTTGTTTGCGCTGTGAGTCTTTCAATCCACATTTGGCCCTCTTAAGCTTATTTTCTGTCAAACAAAAGGAAAATAGCTCTCTTTATCTCTCTCTCATTCTCTCTCTCTCTCTCTCTCTCTCTCTCTCTCTATCTCTATTTCTCTCTCTCCCCTTTGCCCTCCTCTGTTCTTCCCCGTGTTAGGTCATGAATGATTGACAGGCCACAGCTGGGGAGACTAGCTCCCCATCTCTTTCTGGCTGCACACACACACACGCACACACACACACACACACACACACACACACACACACACACACACACACACACACACACACACACACACACACACACACACACACACACACACACACACACCACACACACACACACACACACACACACACACACACACACACACACACACACACACACACACACACACACACACACACACACACACACACACACACACAGACACACACACACACAGACAGAGCCTAAGTTCGAACTCTGTCCTCTATATGTGTGTGTGTGTGTGTGTGTGGCTGTCTACTGGAGCATGTCAGTCATGCTGTCTACTGTTTGTGCCTCTCTCTCCTCTGCCCTGTTTCATTTTAGAGTCCCTGCACAGCAAGACAGGCAGACAGACAAACAAACAAACAGGCAGACAGGTAGACAGACAGGGTAGACAATAATAGAGACAGACAGACAGACACAAACAGACAGATACACAGACAGATACGCAGACAGACAGACAGACAGACAGACAGACAGACAGACAGACAGACACGGACAGCCAGGTAGACAATAATATAGACAGACAGACAGACAGAAACAGACAGACACGCAGACAGACAGAAAGACACGAACAGACAGACAGACAGACAGACAGACAGACAGACAGACAGACAGACAGACAGACAGACAGGCAGACAGACAGACACACAAACAGACATACACGTAGACAGACATGGACAGACAGACAAACAGGCAAACAAACAGGCAGACAGACATACAGACATACAGACAGACAGACAGACAGACAGACATAAGACAGACAGACAGACAGACAGACAGACAGACAGACAGACAGACAGACAGACAGACAGACAGACAGACAGACAGACAGACAGACAGACAGACAGACAGACAGACAGACAGACAGACAGACAGACAGACAGACAGACAGACAGACAGACAGACAGACAGACAGACAGACAGACAGACAGACAGACAGACAGACAGACAGACAGACAGAAAGACAGACAGACAGACAGACATGGACAGACAGACAAACAGGCAAACAAACAGGCAGACAGACATACAGACATGAATGAATGAATGAATGAATGAATGAAAACTTTATTAACAGATTGCAGAATGGGTACAGTACAGTACAGCTTCAATACATACAATTGTTAAGGGGATGCAGACCAGAGAAAGACTTTCGTCTTGTTTACATCAGGGTCCCCCATTTTCAATTCATCGTATATGACATACATGACATACAGATAGACAGTACTGCTACATCTATACATTTATGACATACCAGATTTGCAATTACAGTACTGTTTGTGATACAAAAAAGAGTCCAGAAAGAAAAGAGTATATACATTAGGCGTAGAAACTGTACATTGGATTGGGTAGGTGGGGGTGGGGGGGGGGACTGTACATTGGAGGTGGTTGGGTGGGTGGGGGGGGGGGGGGGGGGGGGACACTGTACAACTGTACAAAACAACACTGTACATTGGATTATTGACAAGACCATACTTGGTAATTTACTGTACATTGGAGGGGGTTGTGTTCGGACATTTACAGGGGCCAGTTTCGAGTTGCAGTCTCCCTTAGGTGTTTTTTGAGAGTGTTTTTGAAAGTGGGTAGTGATTCACATTCCTTTACAGCTTTGGGTAGGGCGTTCCACATTGATGTGGCATAATTGCGAAACGTGTTTAGTCCCTTGTTTGAGCCGAATCTGGGTTTAACATGATTTGTGGAGCTCCCTCTGGTGTTGTGATCGTGGTATTCACTGACCTTTGGGAAGTATTTTGTCATGTACATGGGTACCTTGGTCGTGTAGTGTATCTTGTAGACCAGGCCCATTGCAAGTTGCTGTACTCTGTCGTCTACTCTGAGCCATCCTAGGTTGTCAAAGTGGGCAGGGGTGAGGTGGGTTCTAGGAGTAAGGTCAAGCAGTAGTCTGACCAGTTTGTTTTGAGATGTTTGTAATTTAGTTTTTAGCGCCTTTGAGGTGCTTTGGTACCATGAGGTGCAAGCATAGTCGTAGTACCCTTGAATGAGTGCTCCTGCTAGAGTCTTCAGGGTATTCTTGTTTACCAGTGAGGAGATCCGGTACAAGAATCGTGTTTGTTGGTTGACTTTTTTTTATTACATTGGATGCCATTTTGTCACAGGAAAGATTTGCCTCTAGGATGGAACCCAGGTAGGTAATATCTTCTTTCCTTGTGACAATATTGTCACCCACTGTAACTGAGAAGCCGTCGGTCTTGCTGAGTTTGTTATTTGAGCCGAAGAGAATGGACTCTGTTTTGCCCATGTGTAATGATAGTTTGTTATCAGCGAGCCATATGCAGATTTTGCCTAGTTCTGAGCTGAGGGTTTTTTCAACCTGTAACTTGTTCTTGTCAGAGACCAGCAGGGCTGAGTCGTCCGCAAACAGGAACAAGTTGCAGTCACAAGCTGACGACATGTCATTTGCATAAATTAGGAACAGTAGCGGACCTAGTATGCTTCCTTGTGGAACACCACAGTTTACTGTGAGGGGGGGGGATAGGGTACCGTTTACCTCCACCATCTGCTCTCTCCCCTCCAGGTAGGATTGCATCCAGCTCACTGATAGACTATCAAAACCAATTGCCTTTAGCTTGTCAATCAGAATGGTGTGATTGACAGTGTCGAAGGCCTTTTGTAGGTCCAGCATGACCATGCCGCAGTATTTGCCCGCGTCCACCTCTTGTTTGATGTGGTCGTTTAAATAGAGAAGGCATGTGTCAGTGGAGTGGGATGTTCTGAAGCCAGATTGGAATTCGTAGATTCGATTTTTTTCCGCAAGGTATTTTTCGCCCTGTTCGTATAACATTTTTTCCATGACTTTCGAGATGGAGGTAAGGATAGAAACAGGGCGGTAGTTGCCTGGGTCTAATTTACTGCCTTTTTTGTGCAGAGGGGTCACTCTCGCAATTTTGAAGTCCTTGGGGACGTGTCCCTGTTTTATGGAGAGGTTTATTATGTGTGTGATGACTGGGGTGATGGTGGCTGCTGAGTCTCTGAGGAATTTGGAGGGGATGTTGTCATGGCCAGTGGCCTTGTTGGGTTGGAGGGCGCTCAGTTTTTTGAGTACCTCATCTGTTGTTACCATTTCCAGTTTGAAGTCGTCTTTGTGGACCCCTAGGTTCTTGTAGTATGCTACTATGTGTTCTACCCCATAATGCCCTGAGTGGGAGGGTAGTTTGTTTACCAGTGTTGTGGCTATGTTTGTGAAGAAACTATTTAAGTAATTGGCTACATCCAGCTTGTCTGTGATGAGCGTGTTGTCCGTCTTTATGTTTATGTTTGAGAATCTGGTTTTAAGTTTTTTACTGCAGCCTAGTTGGTTATTGAGTAATTTCCAAAGTTCACGCGGTTTGTTTTTGTTTTCCTCGGTTTTGTCATTGATGAATTTTTTCTTTGCTGTTTTGATCATGGAGTTTACTTCATTTCTTAGTCTGTTTCTTTCCAGTTTGAGTTCAGTCACGTGGGCTTGGAGTTCACTGCTCGTGCTTATGTTAAGCTTTGACTGACTTTTACGAAACTCAGAGCATTTTTTGTCTCTGGTTTTCATAGCGGTCAGTATTTCAGCGTGCATCCACGGCTCATCGCGATTTTTTACCCTGGTGGTTCTTAGGGGGGCCATGTTGTTTAGTATCGTTGAAAATTTGGTTTTGAAGCCAAGCCATGTTTCTTCAACCAGTGTACCATTGAGCTCGTCTGACCAGTCCAGACTTTCCAGTTCAAGGTTAAAGGCCTCGCTAGAGTAGGTTTTTAGGTCTCTAGATGTGACTGTTTTGTGACAGCCAGCCTTTTGTTTTAGCTTTTTGCGCGTACTGAACATACAGACATACAGACATACAGATAGACAGATATGGACAGACAGACAGACAGACACGGACAGACAACAGACAGAGGAACAAGAAGATAGAAAGACAGCACAATGTAATGCCACCCTCAGTAGTAAGGACCCAGAGACACTATATTATGAGGAGATGGAGCACTGCGTGAGTTTTGAATGGAGACATTTGTAATGTTAAAGATGGTGGCAACAACAAAACGACTTGCTCCAAAACAAACACATTTAGACGAAATAATTAAATGTGATGTGGTTTTATGTTGAGTACAATTATAATCCACTGCGTTTTGAGGGGAAATGTGAGTTTCAAAGATGTTATTAACGATCTCTGCAGCGTGTGGTTGCCATAGTAACTAAGGTAACATTGGCTGGTGCATGTGTAGAAGGGGTCAGGTCTTGTTAGTTGCCGTTATCAAGATGGCTTTTCTCGAGTGGGACTTTGGTAGTACTACATGTAGGAGCTATGTCATGCCGCTATTTTATTTTAAATACTTTTAAGTAAAATCCTTTGCTTTTTTAATACCGCTGCAAAGAACAACCTTTTGATGAATTTATAATAGAGAAATGTTTTCTTCATTGTATATATCATTAATGCACGACGCAACCATTGCCAGATAAGTGAAAAAACAAATTCGGGCAGGTGTGGTTTGCTGTTTTCTCTTTGGAGTGTTTTTAGAGACTGTGAAACAACCTTATTTTCTTCACCATTCAACAACAACTTGAGATAATATCTATCCATTAACACTCAAACGTGTGCGCTCTCTCTCTCACTCTCTCCCCCTCCCCCTCACGTCAACAGCTGTGTATGGGGAGCTGTCCACCTTCTGTGTGGTGCTGAAGTCTGTGCAGCACTTTGCTTCAGTCGCTTGCAGACTCCGATTTTAACGTGATCATTGTGTTTGCTTGAGCAAGACACTTAACCCCTAACTGCTCCCGATGAGCAGGTGTGCACCTTGCATGGTTGCCTCCGCCATCGGTGTGTAAATGTGTGAGTGAATGGGTAAAAAAAAAGATAAAAGCGCTATATAAATGTACCATTTACAGGGGGCGCGACTGGGTAGCGCAGTGGAGAATGCACTCGCCTACCACCGCAGAGACTCTGGGATCGAATCCAGCTGTCAGCGGTACCTCCGGCTTGGTCAGTCGTCCCTACTAACACAATTGGCAGTGTTAGCGGGTGGGAAGCTTGCGGGGTATGTGTCCTGGTTGTGTCCTGTGTCCTGCGGTTTCTACTGGTCGGTTGGGGCGCCTGTTCAGCAGGGAGGGCATCGGGGGGAAATAGCGTGAACCTCTGCACGCGTTACATTCCCCCAGTGAGAGTCCTCGCTGTCAGGTGAAAAGAAGCGGCTGGCTGACTCCACATGTATTGGAGGAGCCATGTGGTAGTTCTACACCCTCCCTAGGCCGACAGTGGGGCAATGTGCGCAACGACCAGGAAGGAAATTGGCATAACGACTAAATTGGGATGGGAGCAAAAATACAGAAAAAGTTAGAACAAAAAAAATATAAAAAAAATAAATAATAAATAAACTGTACAACTGAACAAGCAAAACTGTACATTGGAATATTGACAAGACCATACTTGGTAATTTACTGTACATTGGGGGGGGGGGGGTTGTGTTAGGACATTTACAGGGGCCAGTTTCGAATTGCAGTCTCCCGTAGATGTTTTTTGAGAGTGTTTTTGAAAGTGGGTAGTGATTCACATTCCTTTACAGCTTTGGGTAGGGCGTTCCACATTGATGTGGCATAATTGCGAAACGTGTTTAGTCCCTTGTTTGAGCCGAATCTGGGTTTAACATGATTTGTGGAGTTCCCTCTGGTTTTGTGATCGTGGTATTCACTGACCTTTGGGAAGTATTTTGACATGTACATGGGTACCTTGGTCGTGTAGTGTATCTTGTAGATCAGGCCCATTGCAAGTTGCTGTACTCTGTCGTCTACTCTAAGCCATCCTAGGTTGTCAAAGTGGGCAGGGGTGAGGTGGGTTCTAGGAGTAAGGTCAAGCAGTAGTCTGACCAGTTCGTTTTGAGATGTTTGTAATTTTGTTTTTAGCGCCTTTGAGGTGCTTTGGTACCATGAGGTGCAAGCATAGTCGTAGTACCCTTGAATGAGTGCTCCTGCCAGAGTCTTCAGGGTATTCTTGTTTACCAGTGAGGAGATCCGGTACAAGAATCGTGTTCGTTGGTTGACTTTTTTTATTACATTGGATGCCATTTTGTCACAGGAAAGATTTGCCTCTTGGATGGAACCCAGGTAGGTAATATCTTCTTTCCTTGTGACAATATTGTCACCCACTGTAACTGAGAAGCCGTCGGTCTTGCTGAGTTTGTTATTTGAACCGAAGAGAATGGACTCTGTTTTGCCCATGTGTAATGATAGTTTGTTATCAACGAGCCATATGCAGATTTTGCCTAGTTCTGAGCTGAGGGTTTTTTCAACCTGTAACTTGTTCTTGTCAGAGACCAGCAGGGCTGAGTCGTCCGCACACAGGAACAAGTTGCAGTCACAAGCTGACGACATGTCATTTGCATAAATTAGGAACAGTAGCGGACCTAGTATGCTTCCTTGTGGAACACCACAGCTCACTGTGAGCTCAGCTGATCCACACACATACTGTACAGTACAGGACCTTAGAACAGCTGATGTGAGTTCAGATTCAACTCCTTAATCATAGTGGGGGCTACAGTATATAGCAAGACATGTCCACGTGGTCTTCCATTCATACGTACGTATTGGCCTAGGGTTAAAAATTGAATATGATTTTAATTATTCATGATATATAATTGGTCATGTAGGACATTTAACCCTTTCACTACCACACTACAGATGGTTAACCCTGTTCGCTACCACACCGGTAGTGAAAAGGTTAACCTTCTGTAGATGTGGTAGTGAAAGGGTTAACCATTTGGTAGTGTGGTAGTGAAAGGGTTAATATTTCTACACCGTCACCCCTCACAACAAACACACACACATCAGATCTTCCACCCACACACTACTGTGTTACACACATGCAGGCTTTTCACCTCCACACTACCTCCGCGCAGCGCGCACCCCCGGATATCATGAGATGGCAAGTGAGAGACCTGGCCACATTTAAAATGCAGACAGCTTGTTTTTTCTCTCTCTCCCGATGTGTCATTGCCCTCCTCATGAATGATTTAGCGCGTACACAGATCCGTCTACACGCCGGTTTGTGATCCGCGGGGATGGGAACACGTGTCGGCTCTGCGCACCAAACACGGAACCCCCAGACGTCAACACCCTCACGCCTCTAAAACCGTGACGCCCGGGACGACGCAAAGTGCGTTTACCTACTGGTTCTTTATTATTTTCTTTTTTAAATAATAAATACTAACCTTGTACTGTCTTTCGCCAGTATGCACTTTCCTACTAAGGAATCTACCGTGCCTATATTACTACCTAGCGCCTACTATGCTTCAACACTGTTTGAAGGACAATATCACTTACCCTTAGCTGCCAGAGCTGCCCTTCCTGCTGACTTGTCCCACAGGACTTGTAAGTCGCTTTGAATAAATACCTTTTTATGATCATTTTATTTCCCTTCCACAAAAACTATTTTAATCTCAGAAACCTTATAGCCTTGAAATTAAGTTTCTTGTTTTTTGAAACCCAGGCTAAAACTGGAGAATTTCACCCAATACTAAAACCAGATACCAGTAAAGCCACTTGGCTTTCTGCGATTTTAGCAACATAGAAAAATCATTCTGTTACAATGGCCCCAATTTAAAGCTAAACGTCTGTACTGTCAAGTCAAATGAATGTGTCAGTGTCAATGTGGTACTTAAAATGTAGGACTGATACTTAAAATGTAGGACTGATACTTAAAATGATACTTAAAATGTAGGCCTGTTACTTCAAGGGCTGGGCGATATAACGATAACGATAATTATCGCGATATATTTTAATAATCAATATCAAAAAGAAAATAATATCGGGAAAAAATAATATCAATTTTATTTAATTTAAATTTTTTGTGACCTGCAACAGGGCAGTTTTAAAACCAGAGACAGTGGACAGACTTGTCTTTCTTGCCTGCAACTTAAAGTAATGGCTTTGCTTGTCCAAATGACAATACTGACCAAATTGAGATTTATTTTTCTCTTGTCCATTTATTTAGTTTGCTTTCTAATTTAAAATACAGTTTGAAACCGTCTGTACACAGTGGGCTATGTGTGCTATCAGAGCTAGACTCCAGTCACGAGTCACGGTGCACATGTGTGGTGGTTTGTCCACCAAAAAAGCGCCAAAAGATAGAAGAGAAACTAGCAGAGCCAGAACTGTTCAACTGCCCTTTCAAACCGGAGAACTGGAGTGTGTGAGGGGATGTAACACTAAAGATGGCGGCAACGACAAAGAATTGCTGCAAAATAAACATACATCTGTTGTTTAAAAAAAATATATATATATATTTTTTGTATTATATATATTTTTTTACTTATAACAATATCGATAATATCGAATATAGAGTGATATGATATTGTTATCGATATCGTTATCGCAATATCATTTTTGGCCATATCGCCCAGCCCTATAGGACTCCGTATTGACTGATAGTTCAAATGTAGGACTGATGCTTGCAGGACTCTGTATTGACTGACACTTAAAATGTAGGACTCTGTATTGACCAATACTTAAAATGTAGGACTCTGTATGTACTGTAGGACTCTGAAACCATGTTGGGGTATCGGTGCAGTCCTTCTCTGAGGACGTTTGAAAACACCCATCATCTAAAAACAACA
>NW_028172956.1:0-36000 GCF_963971535.1 Notolepis coatsorum | reverse complement strand
ATTTACAAGATGCCGCCTGCACCCCCCCCCCCCTGTTCTCTCTCTCTCTGTGGCGCCAACGTCATTGATCTGACCGTAAAGTCCTCCTCTACCCTCCTGTTTATGGCCGCGGTGCCTCTTAAGAAAACGTCTAATTCTGGTGATGGATGGTGTCAAAATTGTCCCCCCATGAATATTTATGAGGTAGGTAATTTCCAGCAAACAACAAATTTAATGAGGCGACGAGACGGAGTGACGGGGGACGAGAGAGAGAGAAAGAGAGAGGGAGAGAGGGGGAGAGGGGGAGAGAGAGAGGGAGAGAGGGGGAGAGAGAGAGAGAGAGACTGACTACTTTTTAATTATGCTATACACAATATATCCATTCACCTGCAACGATCTTCAACAGGGTGGTGCCTTGCCCCTGAGAATCACAGTAACCATTTTAAACACTGTTCACCAAAAGATTAGGAACTTGTCTCTGTGACAACTTCCTACGGTATGGCGGAAGCACATGTTACGACCATAGGACCGCACCACAAATAAATCACAGTACGTTTCACTCTCTGTATAAATTCTTTATTATATTCAGTAAATACTGTGAGGAACACTGCTGTGTGCAAATAAAGAGCTGTGTGTGTTTGTGCGCCAGCTCCTCGTCATAAACATGGATTATGCATTCCTTCCACATGGCTGACATTCTTCCATCCTCTGTTTTCTGGGGTTTATACACGAGGAGACGGGCGACAACTAGGGCTGGGAGTTAGGCTGTACCGAATATGAAGGTACACCCTCGTGAATTTTTACTATGCTGTCATCCATGACATAATATACATGAAACAGCACCATGACAATTATATTGCAATTTGCAAGATATATCATATCACACTGTCATTTGTCCTGGAAAACGAAAATACATTTTGTATTATTATTCAGTATATACTGTGAGGAAGACTGCCATGTGGAAATAAATATTGGGCTGTGTGTTTGTGTGCCAGCTCCTCGTCATAAACATGGATTATTATAAAGTCCCACTGTGTGCTCCAGCCCTTTATAGTGCTTGATCTACTGTTTGTACGGGAGGACACTGCTACCACTAAGCCCACATCTGAGGTGCAGATAGTCCCTGGCCTGCGTGGACTCGTCTCTTTCATCACAGCCAGCTTTATTTCCCTGAAACTAGGGATGTCCGATATTATCGGCCTACCGATATTGGCATTAAAATGTGATATCGGAAAATATCGGTATCGGTCTTCAAAAAAAAATAAAAACGTTTTAATTTTTAATTTTTTTTTACATTTCTATAACCTTTATTTACCCAGGCAAGCAAGTAAGAACAAATTCAGATTTATTGTCAAAAGTATGCATAATGTTGTGTTAATTCCACAACAAGAGATATGTAATGTTAATTACCTGAAATTATTAAAAAAAAATTAGGGGGGGGGGGGGGGGGGGGGACCCTGCATATATCGGTATCGGTTGATATCGGTATCGGAAATTAAGAGTTGGACAATATCGGTATATCGGTATCAGTAAAAAAGCCAATATCGAGCATCCCTACCTGAAACCAATAACAAGCGCACATCCACAATAGCTGCGACCACGTACACGCATGTATCCACACGTGTATGCATTCTCACACACACACACACACACACACACACACACACACACACACACACACACACACACACACACACACTCTCTCTTGACCTCCATGACATTTCAGCCTCCTAGGGTGAAAACTGTGGCCGCTAGAGTGCAGGGACACTTTTGTGGACCAACCAACCAACCAACAGATTGAGCTATAGAGCTGCTGGTTGCATCTAAACCAGGAATAGAATGATGGGTAGGGATGCTCGATATTGGCTTTTTTACCTATACCGATATTGTCCAACTCTTAATTTCCGATACCGATATCAACCGATACCGATATATGCAGGGTTTCCCCCCCCCCAAAAAATTGAATAATTTCAGGTAATTAACATTACATATCTCTTGTTGTGGAATTAACACAACATTATGCATACTTTTGACAATAAATCAGAATTTGTTCTTACTTGCTTGCCTGGGTAAATAAAGGTTATAGAAATGTAAAAAAAATAAATAAAAATTAAACCGATACCGATATTTTCCGATATCACATTTTAATGCCAATATCGGTAGGCCGATAATATCGGACATCCCTAATGATGGGTAATGTGTGTTGCTCCATGGCAAAGAGGACTTCTGTTAAATTAATGAACATCAAAGACTTCCTCGAACTACTGTATTGTAAGCGAGTATATTGAGTAAGTGTTTAGTGTTTATCAATGTCTTTGTGTTTCTTCCATACATTTATTCACAGAGGGTTTGTCGCTACTTCTCACTGAACCAGTTCATTCGAGGATAATGACATTGTGAACAGACACAGTGAGACCTTGGGGAGGTACAGCATATCTCTCTATGAAGCTATCTTCGATTGATGTTTACACTTTAAAGGGGATATTGGACATATTTGAAAAGAAAAAACGTAACAAACATGTTCCACAGATTCAAGGTGTTGAAAAGATCCATAATATGTTCCCTTTAACACTTTAAGTGCAGAAAACGTGTTTAGGCGTCTTTCCTAGCCATGCTAAAGTTGCAGAGGATGCCCTAACTCGTCTTTAATATCAATATTTCAAAAATCATATTTTTCCTCCGCAGCCCTGAGACACAGTGCTGGCCTCCTCTCAACCCTCTAGCGGTTCAAGAGCGCCATCTGGTGGCCGATCGGCAGAAGCGCCAAACAGGAAGTCATGTGGATGAAGTGGTGATCACCCATATTACTTCCGGGCACTCTCTATAGCTCCCGCGACTCCATCTTGAAACACTGGATAATAGATTGCTCGCCCTAACTCAATAAACAACATGATTTGGACGTATATACTATTATACAACCTGGAAATAGATCCGGTATTTCGACATCCCATAATTGAAAACTGTCTTCTCCACGCTGATCGCCCAACGGCCCGCGGAGACTGGGGTGAGTTTTAGCGTTTATTATTACCGTGTTCGATACTAACTGCTATGATGAACATTTGACCCACATTAGATGAATGGTATAACGTTGCCCACGGAATTTTAAACGATCCCCCGCCCATCCGGTCATCATCAGATGATACGTAGAAACTAGTGCTGTCAAACGATTAAAATATTTAACTCGATTAATCGCATGATTGTCCATAGTTAACTCGCGATTAATCGCAAATTAATCGCATTTTTTTTTATACCTTAAACAGATCTTTTTCAAGTTCCAAGTTTTAATACTCTTATCAACATGCGAGTCAACAAATGCTTGCTTTGTGCAGCCATTTAACACAAAAGGGTGACCCTCATGCATTGCAAATTTGCATCAAATTCAAAACAGAGTGATGCACAAAATAACTTAAAAGAAAATAATAATTTAAAACAATGAATAAAGTGTGCATGAAATAATAGGGGAAAGAAAACGTTAGGAACTTGTTACATTCACACACACAAGGGCTGAGTAATCACACACCCCCCTCTCTCCCTCACACACACACTCTCCCAGCTCTTTTTCTCTTTTGCCCCTTCCTCATCTCTCTCACCCCCCTCTCTCTCTATATCTCACACACACACACACACACACACACACACACACACACACACACACACACACACACACACACACACACACACACACTTCAGAAACAAACATAGTATCAATGAGAGCATCAATAATACACCTGAGTGAAGTCTAGTAAACATTTTTTTTTTTTTTTTTTTTTTTGTTTTTAGTTAATCTTGAGTTAAAAAGATTAGTGGCATTAATAGAATCGGGAGTTAACGCGATATTAACGCGATATATTTGACAGCCTTAGTAGAAACTCCTAGAAGCACGTCCATTTGACATTTTTCATCTGGCACCGATCGATATCAAACTGTATTTCATCATCAATATAATGCATTTGGGGCTATAAATCACGTTCTGGAGAAAGCTGCAGAAAGAGATGAAAACATACTTATACTTTAGACCATATTTTACTATGAATATGTGAATGAAAAAGTTTAACGTTGCTACACCATGAACAATACATATAGGACCTTGAATGGGCCCTAATAATGGCAATCTAGCAATAGAATTTAAAAAGTTATAGCCCTGCAAAGAAGAGGAACTTCTCCATGTTAAATAGAGCTGGCAACGGATGGTATATCATGAATTTAGCCTTAGGCAATCAAAGTGTTAATGTTTGAGCTATTTAGATTATGGTGTTATCCAGAGTGAATTAGAACAAGTGTTACGTGTTATGAGTTCAGATTCTTGTAGCAACCAACGTAGCAAGTCCAGTAGTTAACATGAGGAGCACTAAGGGGACCCAAGTACAGTAGTTAACATGAGGAGCACTAAGGGGACCCAAGTACAGTAGTTAACATGAGGAGCACTAAGGGGACCCAAGTACAGTAGTTAACATGAGGAGCACTAAGGGGACCCAAGTACAGTAGTTACAATGAGGAGCACTAAGGGGACCTGTAGTACAGTAGTTAACATGAGGAGCACTAAGAGGACCCAAGTACAGTAGTTAACATGAGGAGCACTAAGGGGACCCAAGTACAGTAGTTAACATGAGGAGCACTAAGGGGACCTGTAGTACAGTAGTTAACATGAGGAGCACTAAGGGGACCTGTAGTACAGTAGTTAACATGAGGAGCACTAAGGGGACCCAAGTACAGTAGTTAACATGAGGAGCACTAAGAGGACCCAAGTACAGTAGTTAACATGAGGAGCACTAAGGGGACCCAAGTACAGTAGTTAACATGAGGAGCACTAAGAGGACCCAAGTACAGTAGTTAACATGAGGAGCACTAAGAGGACCCAAGTACAGTAGTTAACATGAGGAGCACTAAGGGGACCCAAGTACAGTAGTTAACATGAGGAGCACTAAGGGGACCTGTAGCCTAAGTATAAGTACAGTAGTTAACATGAGGAGCACTAAGGGGACCTGTAGCCTCAGTATAAGTACAGTAGTTAACATGAGGAGCACTAAGGGGACCCAAGTACAGTAGTTAACATGAGGAGCACTAAGGGGACCTGTAGTACAGTAGTTAACATGAGGAGCACTAAGGGGACCTGTAGTACAGTAGTTAACATGAGGAGCACTAAGAGGACCCAAGTACAGTAGTTAACATGAGGAGCACTAAGAGGACCCAAGTACAGTAGTTAACATGAGGAGCACTAAGGGGACCCAAGTACAGTAGTTAACATGAGGAGCACTAAGGGGACCCAAGTACAGTAGTTAACATGAGGAGCACTAAGGGGACCCAAGTACAGTAGTTAACATGAGGAGCACTAAGGGGACCCAAGTACAGTAGTTAACATGAGGAGCACTAAGGGGACCCAAGTACAGTAGTTAACATGAGGAGCACTAAGGGGACCCAAGTACAGTAGTTAACATGAGGAGCACTAAGGGGACCTGTAGCCTCAGTATAAGTACAGTAGTTACAATGAGGAGCACTAAGGGGACCTGTAGCCTAAGTACAAGTACAGTAGTTAACATGAGGAGCACTAAGGGGACCCAAGTACAGTAGTTAACATGAGGAGCACTAAGAGGACCCAAGTACAGTAGTTAACATGAGGAGCACTAAGGGGACCCAAGTACAGTAGTTAACATGAGGAGCACTAAGGGGACCCAAGTACAGTAGTTAACATGAGGAGCACTAAGAGGACCCAAGTACAGTAGTTAACATGAGGAGCACTAAGGGGACCCAAGTACAGTAGTTAACATGAGGAGCACTAAGGGGACCCAAGTACAGTAGTTAACATGAGGAGCACTAAGGGGACCCAAGTACAGTAGTTAACATGAGGAGCACTAAGGGGACCTGTAGTACAGTAGTTAACATGAGGAGCACTAAGAGGACCCAAGTACAGTAGTTAACATGAGGAGCACTAAGAGGACCCAAGTACAGTAGTTAACATGAGGAGCACTAAGGGGACCTGTAGTACAGTAGTTAACATGAGGAGCACTAAGGGGACCCAAGTACAGTAGTTAACATGAGGAGCACTAAGGGGACCTGTAGTACAGTAGTTAACATGAGGAGCACTAAGAGGACCCAAGTACAGTAGTTAACATGAGGAGCACTAAGGGGACCCAAGTACAGTAGTTAACATGAGGAGCACTAAGAGGACCCAAGTACAGTAGTTAACATGAGGAGCACTAAGGGGACCTGTAGTACAGTAGTTAACATGAGGAGCACTAAGGGGACCCAAGTACAGTAGTTAACATGAGGAGCACTAAGGGGACCCAAGTACAGTAGTTAACATGAGGAGCACGAAGGGGACCCAAGTACAGTAGTTAACATGAGGAGCACTAAGGGGACCTGTAGTACAGTAGTTAACATGAGCAGCACTAAGGGGACCCAAGTACAGTAGTTAACATGAGGAGCACTAAGGGGACCTGTAGTACAGTAGTTAACATGAGCAGCACTAAGGGGACCCAAGTACAGTAGTTAACATGAGGAGCACTAAGGGGACCCAAGTACAGTAGTTATCATGAGGAGCACTAAGGGGACCTGTAGTACAGTAGTTAACATGAGGAGCACGAAGGGGACCCAAGTACAGTAGTTAACATGAGGAGCACTAAGGGGACCCAAGTACAGTAGTTAACATGAGGAGCACTAAGGGGACCCAAGTACAGTAGTTAACATGAGGAGCACTAAGGGGACCCAAGTACAGTAGTTAACATGAGGAGCACTAAGGGGACCCAAGTACAGTAGTTAACATGAGGAGCACTAAGGGGACCTGTAGTACAGTAGTTAACATGAGGAGCACTAAGGGGACCCAAGTACAGTAGTTAACATGAGGAGCACTAAGGGGACCCAAGTACAGTAGTTAACATGAGGAGCACTAAGGGGACCCAAGTACAGTAGTTAACATGAGGAGCACTAAGGGGACCCAAGTACAGTAGTTAACATGAGGAGCACTAAGGGGACCCAAGTACAGTAGTTAACATGAGGAGCACTAAGGGGACCCAAGTACAGTAGTTAACATGAGGAGCACTAAGGGGACCCAAGTACAGTAGTTAACATGAGGAGCACTAAGGGGACCCAAGTACAGTAGTTAACATGAGGAGCACTAAGGGGACCCAAGTACAGTAGTTAACATGAGGAGCACTAAGGGGACCCAAGTACAGTAGTTAACATGAGGAGCACTAAGGGGGCCTGTAGCCTAAGTATAAGTACAGTAGTTAACATGAGGAGCACTAAGGGAACCTGTAGCCTCAGTATAAGTACAGTAGTTAACATGAGGAGCACTAAGGGGACCTGTAGCCTCAGTATAAGTACAGTAGTTAACATGAGGAGCACTAAGGGGACCTGTAGCCTCAGTATAAGTACAGTAGTTACAATGAGGAGCACTAAGGGGACCTGTAGCCTAAGTACAAGTACAGTAGTTAACATGAGGAGCACTAAGGGGACCTGTAGCCTCAGTATAAGTACAGTAGTTACAATGAGGAGCACTAAGGGGACCTGTAGCCTAAGTACAAGTACAGTAGTTAACATGAGGAGCACTAAGGGGACCTGTAGCCTCAGTATAAGTACAGTAGTTAACATGAGGAGCACTAAGGGGACCTGTAGCCTCAGTATAAGTACAGTAGTTAACATGAGCAGCACGAAGGGGACCTGTAGCCTCAGTATAAGTACAGTAGTTAACATGAGGAGCACTAAGGGGACCTGTAGCCTAAGTATAAGTACAGTAGTTAACATGAGGAGCACGAAGGGGACCCAAGTACAGTAGTTAACATGAGGAGCACTAAGGGGACCCAAGTACAGTAGTTAACATGAGGAGCACTAAGGGGACCCAAGTACAGTAGTTAACATGAGGAGCACTAAGAGGACCCAAGTACAGTAGTTAACATGAGGAGCACTAAGGGGACCCAAGTACAGTAGTTAACATGAGGAGCACTAAGGGGACCCAAGTACAGTAGTTAACATGAGGAGCACGAAGGGGCCCTGTAGCCTAAGTATAAGTACTTTTAGCTGAAAATAAAAGTCTCTAGTACGAAAAATGTACCAAGGAAGGACAAAGAAGAATCCAACATAACACAGAATTGTATTATGTATCCAGAACCTGTATTGTGTTTTATACCTTCATTAGAGGCAATGAGTAACTGATTCATTCAATTAGTCAGCTTCTGTTTTGGTCACCGTCACCTAATGTTTAAAAAAAAATATATAATAATCATTTAAACATTTAGTTTTCCAGGACAAATTACAATGTGATATGACATATCTTTATCTTATTATAATACAATGGTGCTGTTTCATGTACTGTATATATCATGGACGACAACATAGTAAAAATCCACATCTTTGCACGGAGAAGGATATACCTTCTTCCAGCCCCAGTTGTTACCCATCTCCTTGTGCATGAACCTCAGAAAACCAGAGGATGGAAGAATTTCAGCCATATGGAAGGAATGCATTCGTAATCATCGAAATCCAGGGAAATCTCTGTGCCTTTGCACAGACACCATGCCCCCTAAATAGCTCCCGCAAATCCTCCCTTTCTTTAGTAGTTTTTCAATGTGTGGAGAAAGAGGCTTATTCACAGTGAATGCATGGACTGTGGTGTGAAGACATTTCTTTTTTTAGTCAGTGTAAACAGTTCTATAATGAGCAACAAGGGTGCTGCCAACATGGTACTCGCAGACTTAAAACCACTTGGTTTGTTTATTTTTCCACAGCTCACAGACAACATACAAAACATTCCATGTTATCTGACAGCATCTACTGTTTAACATAATGTAGTTATACTTAGTATACATTTGTTTTAATCATTTGCTATTCATCAACTACAGACTACAGCTCGGCATTCAATACCATAGTCCCCTCCAAACTCATAGCCAAGCTCAGGGACCTGGGCTTGAACTATGACCTCTGCCAGTGGGTCTTGGACTTCCTGACGGGCAGACCCCAGGTGGTGAGAGCAGGCAACTGCACCTCCTCATCCATCACCCTCAACATAGGGGCCCCCCAGGGCTGTGGTCTGAGTCCCCTCCTCTACTCCCTGTACACACACGACTGTGTGGCTCAGCGGAGTAGCAACACAATCGTCAAATTTGCTGACGACACAGTGGTGGTGGGCCTGATCTCTGCCAACGACGAGAGGGCCTACCTGGAAGAGGTCAAGGTCCTGGCGGGATGGTGCCAGGAAAACAGCCTCTCCCTGAACGTCAGCAAAACAAAGGAGATGATTGTGGACTTCAGGAGGTCGGGGGTCAAGGACTACAGCCCCCTCAGCATCGACGGGGCACCGGTTGAGAGAGTGAACAGTTTCAAGTACCTCGGAGCCCACATATCCGAGGACTTGACATGGACCACACACATTAACAGTGTTGTGAAGAAGGCACGACAACGCCTCTACTTCCTCAGGCGCCTAAGGAAGTTCCAAGTCAGTCAGAAGATCCTTAGGAACTTCTACTCATGTACAATAGAGAGCATCCTGACCGGCAACATCACCTCCTGGTTTGGGAATAGCACTGCACAAGACCGTAGCAGACTACAGAGAGTGACACGTTCAGCCGAACACACAATTGGAGGGGGGCTCCCCACCTTCCAGAACATTTACAACAAGCGGTGCAGGGGCAAGGCTAAGAGAATCATTAAGGACTCCAGTCACCCGAACAACTGCCTCTTTGAACTGCTGCGGTCAGGCAAGCGATACCGGAGTCTCAAGGCGAGCACAGAAAGACTCAGAAGAAGCTTCTATCCCCAGACCATCAGGCTGCTCAATGAACAATGAACACTACACAACAACCATCAAACGCACATAGCACACACATCCACACGCACACACTCACTTTAAACAAACACACTGTAGCACCCACTCCACACACTTTATAGCACACACTCACTTTAAACAAACACACTGTAGCACCCACTCCCCACACTTTATAGCACACACTCACTTTAAACAAACACACTGTAGCACCCACTCCCCACACTTTATATTTATTGATAAAGGATTGCACTACAACTCGTACACCTTACTGTAAATTGTACCTAAATTGTACCTCATCCCATTTCTGCTTTGCACTATATAGTATTGTATATTAGTACACTGCATAGTATTGTATATTATATGGTAACTCAGTTACGTCTATTCTGCATCGAACATTGTACATATGTCTATACTGAACACTGTGACCTCATTTTCTACTTCTAATTTACATGCTATACTATGTTATTTGATACTTATCTTGTCTAGCACAGTCTCTGGAGCGTAACAGTAAGAAGCATTTTGTATAAAAGTATTCTGTACTTCTGTATGACAACTATTAAAGAAACTTGAAACTTGCTCCGATCCCCCAATTTAGTCGTTATGCCAATTCCCCTACTGTCGGTCTGGGGAGGGTGTGTAGACTACAACATGCCTCCTCCGATACATGTGGAGTCGCCAGCCACTTCTTTTCATCTGACGGTCGAGGAGTTTCACTGGGAGAGCGTAATGTGCACGGAGGTTCACGCTATCTCCCCCAGATCCCCTCCCTGCTGAGCAGACGCCCTGACCGACCAGTAGGAGTCGCTATTCCAACCAGGACTCATAACCCCACCGGCTTCCCACCCACAAACACTGCCAATTGTGTTCGTAGTGGTAGATGCGTGCTTAGACCTCTATTACTACCCAGCCACCCTTACCATAGTATAACTCAATAGGGAGGTGTAGTGGTTATGTCATTGCTGTTTCCGGCCGGTCCACCTCGCAAAATTGCAACGTATTTCCCCATTGCCCATTTCTAAATCGTCTCGTTTAAAACAAATAAAGCATGAACATTTGCATGGTATACCTTTCTGTGCGTATTCATCCACAATCTATAGCTCAACATGAAAATATTAGCAATTAATCAAACGCTGAATTTTATTGCAACCAAAAATGCTTAAACAATAATGTTAGTGATAGAAGGGAACTCATTTTGTGCAAAATGGAAAGCTTTTCAATGTTCATGAGGCAGAATTGTTACAATAGCCGATAATCCATTTTCCCAATGATAAATCCCTATACGTGTGGACCTCGCGGGCGGTCCAAAGTGACGTCAGACTACACCTCCCTATAAATAGTATATATAACGTTAGCATAATGCCCACCTTAGCCGATCACACTCATGCTCTGTGTCACGGTCTGTGTGTTTAATAATAATAATAATGCATTTTATTCAAAGGCACCTTTCTGAGCACCCAAGGTACAGGGTTAAAAACAAATACAATTACACACAGTAAAAACACCGTATTACAGAGTTACATAGGGGAGCAGTTATAACAAACTTAAAATGAAAGTGAGTATGCCAGAATGAACAGATGTGTTTTGAGATGGGAAACAAAGGTGGAATTCCAGAGGCGGGGGGCACAGCGGGAGAAGGCTCTGGATCCCATGGTAGTCAGCCAGGAAGGGGGAGTGACAAGTTGGAAGGAAGAGGAGGATCTGAGTGACCGAGAGGGAGTGTAGGACTGGAGAAGTTCTGTGAGATAAGGAGGGGCTAGGTTATGGAGGGCCTTGAAGGTGAGCAGTAATACTTTGTAGTCAGTGCGTGACTTGACAGGCAGCCAGTGGAGTTGGTGGAGAACAGGAGTGATGTGGTTTGTGGAGGGAGTTCTAGTGATAATGCGGGCGGCTGAGTTTTGGACGAGTTGGAGTTTATGGAGGTACTTGTGTGGGAGACCAATGAGGAGGGAGTTACAGTAATCCAGGCGGGATGTGACCAGGGCGTGAACAAGAATAGCGGTGCTGGTAGGTGTAAGTGAGGAGCGGAGACTATTGATGTTGCGTAGGTGGAAGTAAGCAGACTGTGTGATGTTATTTATGTGGGATTTGAATGACAGTGTGATATCGAGGATGACACCCAAACTCTTAACCTGAGGGGAAGGGAAGACTGTAGAGTGTCGGATTTGGCTATGGTAGATTTGGAACCAATGAGGAGTACCTCGGTTTTATCACTGTTTAGTTTTAGGTAGTTGACTGTGAACCATACATTTATTTCTTTTATAAACATTCAGTAAGGGAGGTGGCGGGGAGTGCAGAGTCAGGTTTAGTGGAAAAATAGAGTTGGGGGTGTCATCCGCGTAGCAGTGAAACTGCAGACCAAATTTCCTGAAGATGTTGCCAAGGGGTAGGAGATAGATTAGGAAAAGGAGAGGGCCCAGAACAGAACCCTGGGGGACACCCTGTTTGTCCCAGTCTCACTGTAACAGATATGAGAGAGAGGGTTCATTACACAGACCAGCTGCACCTGCGTCAATTAACTCACCCCTACCGCCGCATCAGTGAGTCACTCCTGCCCCCCCAGCCACCACTCAACCCACACCCCTCCTCCCACGGCGTCTACATACAACTCTGTGTTCTCTGCACTCATCCCAGTCGCACCGCTCCATTCTGCTGCCGTCCCTGTTTAAATGCTAATGTGAATATTTTCATTATCTTCGCCGTGATACATTTAATAGGCAATCTGTTCCCCATGCCCGTGTCGGAGTGGGCATAATGAGAGGGAATAACACATAGAGGCAGAGGGCCAAAAGGACCCCGGCTGATTGGTACGAGGACAAGCGTCGGAACAACCAGCCCCTTTGCGTTTGAGAGTGCTCTTCTACACAGTGAAGACGTTTCCACCTTCAAAGAAAGTTGTGCTTGATGGTGTCTTTAGTGGTGTTAAAGTGAACCTTTTAGTGTGTGCAAAACCCTTGTTGAAGCGAGCTTGAATTCAAGTGAAAATGTGTTAATTAGCATTCATAATGTGGGGAGGAAAGACACGTTAGGGTGGAGTAAAGGTAGTGTGGGATATTTGTGGATATCCTGAAGAAGAATGTTCTCAGTCAACCGAGGTTTGGATAATAACAAAGGTTTATTAACCAAACAGATAGAAATATATATAGTACATAGAGAGAATGGCTGAGGGCTTCGCCCCAGGTGATCAGCTGAAATGACCCAGGTAAAAGACCTTGAATTGTTCTAGGGAGGAGCCTTATATAGTTAAAAGGGGGGGGGGAGGTGGTCCCATTTGATAGGTCAAATGGGGGAGTGGGGGGGGGGGACACAGGATAGATACAGGGGAGGGGAATGTCTTTACATGAGAGAGTTGGGGAATCATTCTATTATTCCACAGTAGCAAAAGAGCTAAATGAAAGTTACCCATGGTGATTTTAATGATCTAAAAAAAAAATAGCTCTCACAAAAAGTCTACGAGCCGGGAAATACGGTCACTAATTCATTGTCAATGGACCAACTCCTAAAAGTGTCACTTGATGACATCACAAATTCCAAGTCTTGATGCTCTGATGTCCAGTTTAGGGAGCGTTATCCATAGATATTAACTGTGCAAGATCATTGGATAGCGCAATGTGAAATCCTTGGATAATAATAAAAAAAGAAAAAACTAAAGATCTACCATAAATCCCGATGGTTAACCTTATAGTCAATCACTCACACGTATCCCCATATAATATTAGCACCTTACTAATGTTAGCACAGACTCCTATAAACACACCTGTTTCTCTTTAATGAACCACTTCATCATTTCATCGCCTCGCAATGCGCGCTGCAGTGGTGTTTGAGTGGCATTTCTGAAATCACCAGTCGGGGCTCTTTTACTACTACTGTGAAATTCTTACCATTTTTCGAAGGTTGTTGACACTCGGAGTGATGGATTGGCAGTGTGCTCGTGTTCTGAGAAAGTGCTTCAACAATAACCAAGAGCTGTAAGCTGCTGTTGTTGTTGTTGTTGTTGTTGTCGTCGTCGTCATCGTCGTCGTCGTCATCGTTGTTGTTGCTGTTTTAAAACTATTTTGGCCAAGCGGTTGCCAAGTCCTGAAATAGAGTGGGCCGTGATCTCTCCTGACAAGGATAGGACTGGGCGATCAAAGATTCATATTACCATTCTACGTCTCTGATGGTATGGTGGTATTTGATGGTATTTCGTGGTATTTCGTTTTCCAGTACAAATTACAATGTGATATGACATATTTGTTGCTACAATTGCTATGGTTGCTATCGATTTCTCTCTCTATGATAAGGCAGGGGATGTTGAATTTCAAAAACCAAAACCGAAAAATTGCTAGCCAAAACTAGCGTACCGTTGTAGCGAATTTTCAATTTGGTTTTGTATTTACAATATTAGAGAGAGAGAGAGGGAGGATAAGTATTTTTTATTTGTTAATTGATTTGATTTGTCTTTCAGACTATTTGTAAACACAATCATACATCAAGACTAGGGATGTCCGATATTATCGGCCAATATTGGCATTAAAATGTGATATCGGAAAATATCGGTTTTATTTATTTATTTTTATATATATTTTTTTTTAAACATTTCTATAACCTTTATTTACACAGGCAAGCAAGTAAGAACAAATTCTGATTTAATTTATTGTCAAAAGTATGCATAATGTTGTGTTAATTCCACAACAAGAGATATGTTAATTACCTGAAATTATTCCGTTTTTTGGGGGGGGGGGGAACCCTGCATATATCGGTATCGGTTGATATCGGTTGATATCAGTACCGGAAATTAAGAGTTGGACAATATCGGTATATCGGTATCGGTAAAAAAGCCAATATCGAGCATCCCTAATCAAGACCAGCAGATGCAGACGCTATTATATGGTACAGTGTGACCGTTCCAGCGCCAGCATGGCGACCGACAGCAATAAACACATTACTAGGTTATATCACATGTAACCAGATCCTCATCTGGGCATCAGCAGCAGGAACGCTAAGCCAGCGATGCTGAGGAGGACACCCGTGCCCGCGCCAGTTATTACTGGCATCTTGTTGATGCTAGCTTGCCAGCAGCGGTGCGTATCGCTCCCTCACCCCCCCCCCCCCCCTCTCCCGTGCTGTTCGGGTGTCCTATTAGATATGGATCGTTGCCAAGGTTACACACCGTCGCCGCAATTGTAAACGATAGGAACTCAACTAAATATATTCCTGTTAAGTCTTAACAGTTTCAGTATTAGTCTTACTAGCTTACTGGCAGCCTACCCTAACTTAAAAAATATATATATATATATTTACATATATCTTTTTACCTTTTTATTTACCAAGGTAGGTTCGCTGAGCAACGCCCTGCTTCACACTCACACCCTGTTCCACACATTCACACCTGGGAGCTGCCCAGTACAACCACAGTCTGACACTGTTGGCCACAGAGCATCGCCCAACACTGTTGACCTCCGTCGGCGGCGTGTGAGTGAATGAGAGGCATACGTTGCAAAGCGCTTTGGATAAAAGCAGCATATAAATGCAGCCCATTTGAAGTTTGGGGGTTAAGTGCCTTGCTCAAGGGCACTTAAGCAGTTGGTATTGAGGGACGGGAGTCTTTTCCTGCTTCTCCAACCTTTAGGCTACCGCTGCCCCTTATCTGTGAAATACAGTTTTATATATCTGCAAGGGATCCATCTTTCATGCTGATCCATATTTAATACAACACTGGCACTACAAACGCCCCCCACCCCCTACGTGGCCACGCTGAGGGGAGGTTGATACTGAGTGTTCAGTGAAAGCCATCCCTCTGAGGCTACTGTCACACTTGTCGTTTCAATTAGGTTTTTGATACCTAATGCTATAGATCTTATGTTCTGAGACTGTGCTTCTTCTTGGCCCGGGACACGCCTGCTCTGCGTCTCTCCTGTGGCTGTATATGTGTGTTTGCTGTGTCTCTCTCTCTCCCCATTTACATTTAGTCATTTAGCTGACGTTTTTATCCAAAGCCACTTACAAGACAGCAGGAAGGGCACAACTCTATCAGCTGAGTGACAATGTTCATCAAAGTGTTGAGTGCTACAGTGTAGGTTAGTATATTATATATATATAAGTGCATGACAGTAAGGTTAGTTAGGGTTAGACTCCCCCCCCCCCCCCCCCCCCCCCCCCCGATTATATCTCGTGTTGCACGCACTATGATTGTGCAATATTGTGTCCAGAATATCACTATGCAAGCCTGACCACTTTGGGATGCAGTCTGTCTGGCTCGTCAGATTACAAAATCCAATTTTGGGGACCGCTCAGAACTGTCATTTATTGCATCCTGGTGTGATAAAAAATACATGGACGTGGCTGGTGTAACTGTAGCCTCAGATTGATATTCCTTTATCAAGAAGAGATTACAGTGGGGGGCTGAAGGGAGATAGACACAGATGCATCACAAACTAGTTTAAAACTGGTTATTATCCTGGATCAGTTTGGTGAGATGTACTGTACTTAAGTTCAGACCAACCTTGACAAAGCCCTGCATAGACATTCATCCACCCATCCATCCATCCATCCATCCATCCATCCATCCATCCATCCATCCATCCATCCATCCATCCATCCATCCATCCATCCATCCATCCATCCATCCATCCATCCATCCATCCATCCATCCATCTAGCCACCCATCCATCCCCTACATTTTGCCCCAAATCAAAAGTCTTAAAGATCCATTGAAATGTCATATTTCTGAATGCAACAGACAGACCCTTGGAGAGGGAGGTCAATTTGATTGACGTTTGATTGACATTTCAAAATTGAAAAGTATTGGACATTCTTTTATTTCTTTTATTTCTTTTGGCTCAAGTGCCATGTGATGTGACCCATGAAGGAGGTACTTTTTCCAGGAAGAGAAAACAATGGAAGGAAGTCGTTTTTGAGTTTTCTGTCCCATAAAAGAGGTAAAATGGAGGGACTTCATGGGATTTTTAACGTAGCCCTAAAAAACTAAAAAGCAGAGACACATTACATATTGTGCCCACTGGAACGGGAACCGCATCCAAATCCAACACACTATGCAAGGCAGAGCAAGAGAGAGAGAGACTGGCATATGGGCCTTTTAATGCCTCGACTCTATCAGCCAGATTGCCCGCGGTCATTCTTCGTGGTTAGAAGCTCTTATTGTGGTGATTGATTCGTGCCGGTAGACACGCCGGGCTCACAAGCCGCCCGGCTGATGGATGTTCTCTGCGTTCCCTGCGTGACCTGGCAGAGAGAGACCTCCTGGACCTGAGGACCAGACCCTTAGTTAACGTCACGGCGCTGTGCAGCATGAGGGGGGGGTAGGTGAGGATGGAGGTGGTAGAGTGGCATTCTGGATCTCAACCACACTGTGTCACTGCCTGTCAGCTGGGCTGGGAATGAATTCTCTGAGCAGAGGCCCACTAGGAATTGAATTGGCTGACGTGTGTGTGTGTGTGTGTGTGTGTGTGTGTGTGTGTGTGTGTGTGTGTGTGTGTGTGTGTGTGGACTAGAGTGAGAGAGAGAGAAAGCTGGACAGATAGTCCCCCCACCCTCTCTTTATCCCCCTACTGGTTACAGGACTCCGCTATCATGCACAGGGCTTTACCGCCACCCCCCCACCTCTCCTCCCCCAAGTCCCCCCCGCCACAGACAGGAAGAGCTTACACACACACCCACACGGTACAATTCATACACACACACATTCACATACTCTGTGAGGAAGTGAACCAATGAAGCCACAACTGTAACCATGTCGAATCAGGTAAAAAAATATTATAATAATAATAATTATTCTTAAACTTCCTAAACTTTCAATTAGATCACAGCAGTGGAGACGCGTCATGGTCATCTTTCTTTACAACAACATTTGAGTGCCATGCCGGCGGAGAGAGTGAGAGAGCAGCAGAGAGAGAGAGAGAGTGAGAGAGAAAGAGAGAGAGTGAGCGAGAGCAAGGTGGACCTCGGCTATAGGGTTACAGTACTCTGAGCGAAGGGGCAACGTGCCAGTAGGAATGCCGGTACTACTGCAACAGTTTTTCCTAGGCTGTCGGCACGAGGAGAGACGGACAAAGTGTCTTAACGTTGACTGGACCAGGTTTTGTGGTGATGACTCTCGGGTGTGTGGTGGACCCAGTGACGTGGTGGTAAAGTAAGAGGTGGGTAAGCGACCAACTCCAGTTGATGGCCACAGTGACGCCAATAGCGACCAATGTTTATTGTTTTTAGAGTTTTATTATAGTATAATTTTGTTTTATTAAAATACAGATATGTTCATTCAATCTGATATTACAGGATTTACAGTATATCAGCATAAAAAGGTGGGTAAACCCGAGGTATTTCACTAGTAAATAATAGATGAAATAGATGAGTAAACCCCTGTTTACCAAACCCTCTGTGTTTGTTTTGCGGCTTCACGTTGATGTCGCACGCGGAGGCAGTGGAGTGCCACCAGGCAGGTTCTTTGAACACTTACTGCTGGCTGAATAAATTGTGAATAAATGTCACGGTACCACCGTCTATTATAAGGAATACGGCAACATGATGTGTTAAATGTGCTTACCGTCTTCTCCAGAGTCAGACAAGAAGATGGATACCAATTTCCTCTCTGCGTTTAGTAGAAACCTATCCAGCTGCAAGCTATATAGCTTAGCACAAATGAATGGAAGCGGATACGGATCACTAGCCTAGATCAAAACTCCGGGAGAGGTGTTTTGATCTAGGCTAGCAGTCCGTATCCACTTCCATTAATTTGTGCTAAGCTAGGCTAGCTTCCAGCCAGATAGATACCAATTTCCGTTCAGTAGAAAGCTATCTTCTTGTCTGCCTCTGGAGAAGGCGGTAAGTGCATTTCCCATAACGTTGGCGGGTTCCTTTAAGCTAACTTTGTGTTAAGGCACCAACCCACTTCCTACCTTGCCTCTGTGGCTTTTGCGGGAACTTCAACTTATTGACACATTGTACCACGATTGCGAGATGTAATTTTGGTGTCTTCGGCAGTGTGCGCGTACAGCAGTGAACTGCCCGCACGCTGTGTATTTGGGGGATTAGCCAGAGCGAGTGTTGGCGCTCGGCAGCCGGCTCTCTGCTCATAATGACACATGAGCCTCTTCATCCATTTAACAAAAGGTGTCGCGTGTGTGTGTGTGTGTGTGTGTGTGTGTGTGTGTGGGGGCTGGAGGGCCGGTCGTTAGCTGATTCACCGCGTTCAGCTCCACTCCAAGCGCTTTGTCTCTACAGTAAAGATGGACAGTTGCACATAATTGAACCAGTCAGTAGGCATGCAGGCGTGAACTTGCTTATGCGTGCATGTACACACACGCACAGACACACACACACTCTTATGCCTCCACTGTGCTCTGAATGAGAATGACCTTACTCTGTTCCCCCATAATGCATTAGTAGCGCTCCCATCCCATCCCATCCCACACATTAAAAAAAACACACACCTCTAAATAGACGCAACCTTTGACTTGAGTGAAACATGCCCATTCGCCAAATAGACACTTTTGAAGCAATCTGTCTGTGCAGACACGTTGGTTGAAACACACCGCTCCAGTGGTACAGTATCAGACATGGAAACAAATGCCAACGATCTGTCTCTTCAATCACGTCTGAGGTGAAACATTGATTGGGCCGGCGTCAATAACACACACACACACACACACACACACACACACGCTGCCATTAAACTGCTAGAGTTAACACAGAAAAGGATGCTGAATGGACAGGTTGTCAAGTCTTGCGTCTTGTTTTTAATTTTGTTTTATTTTTAGTCCAAGAAAACATCTTGAACATCTCAGGTAATCGGTTTATCAATAGACAATTACACAGTGTTGTGTACACCCCTCCCTGTGGCCAAGCTCCACCCCTCCCCGTGGCCAAGCTCCACCCCTCCCTGTGGCCAAGCTCCACCCCTCCCTGTGGCCAGGCTCCACCCCTCCCTGTGGCCAAGCTCCACCCCTCCCTGTGGCCAAGCTCCACCCCTCCCTGTGGCCAAGCTCCACCCCTCCCTGTGGCCAGGCTCCACCCCTCCCTGTGGCCAGGCTCCACCCCTCCCTGTGGCCAAGCTCCACCCCTCCCTGTGGCCAGGCTCCACCCCTCCCTGTGGCCAAGCTCCACCCCTCCCTGTGGCCAGGCTCCACCCCTCCCTGTGGCCAGGCTCCACCCCTCCCCGTGGCCAAGCTGCACCCCTCTCTGTGGCCAAGCTTCACCCCTCCCTGTGGCCAAGCTCCACCCCTCCCTGTGGCCAAGCTCCACCCCTCCCTGTGGCCAGGCTCCACCCCTCCCTGCTCCTCTACACTGTGGCCAGGCTCCGCCCCTCCCTGCTCCTCTACACTGTGGCCAGGCTCCACCCCTCCCTATGGCCAGGCTCCGCCCCTCCTCTACACTGTGGCCAGGCTCCGCCCCCCCCCTGCTCCTCTACACTGTGGCCAGGCTCCACCCCTCCCTGCTCCTCTACACTGGCCAGGCTCCGCCCCTCCCTGCTCCTCTACACTGTGGCCAGGCTCCGCCCCTCCTCTACACTGTGGCCAGGCTCCGCCCCTCCCTGCTCCTCTACACTGTGGCCAGGCTCCGCCCCTCCCTGCTCCTCTACACTGTGTTTTTATGTCCCACCCTCTGGCCTCTGAAGTTGCTAATGTCTTTTTAATTTGGGCCTCACAGGGTTAACCTCTTAAGCCCGAGATATACAGTAAAAGTGTATATTTTCAGCATTACGTTTGTTTACCAATTATTTTAACTGTTATTAGTGAAATGTAAGATTATAGAAATCTCAGGGCATTGAGTCGGAAACCGGCGCATATTGACAGGAGGAAGTGGCACAGCCAAAAGTGAGTGTAGTCTTTTGAAGGAAGAGACTCAGGGCTTTTGAATTTAGAAAAACTACCCTACCCAGCTCACACCAGCCCCTGTCAATCATCTGACTTCTGGATAAATTTTTTTATTTCTCTTATTTTTTGGGATTATCTCCCACAAACCTGAACGTTATTGCCATAAAACAGAACGCAGTTAGTTTCTCTACCTTTCTGTGAACGTCTTGCAAAAAACTGTGTTGCAATACGATGAAAAATGGTGGAGAAATTTACATTATAAAAAAGATGGCAGAATTCAGTACTGTATTTTAGCATTTTTTTTGCATTCATATTAGCATGGTGTTATTCACAGTCAAATATAATATTTTTTTTTTAAATAGAATTGATATTCTCCTTTGGTTCATTACAATTTACTCAAGCCTAGTAACAGACACACTATTTCTGACACTGATCCATATTATGTCCCTAGATTCAGATACCAAGAACATGCAAATGGCCCATTAAAAAAAAATGTAAATGTGTATTCTACGTCCTTATGGAATGAGTGACAAAAAACAAAAAAACAAAAACAAAAAAATCTTATTTATTATTATTATTTTTTATGGATGGAAGAGCCGCACATTGACGGGCAAAGAGCCGCATTGCAGTTGTAAAGTCAATCCAAATCATGTCTATACTGTCTTTAACTATGAATGTAAGCAACATTGAAGGTGTTGTTCACCTAAAACAGGGTTATATCTTTATTTGTTAAGTGTTTGAGAAAGAGAGAAAGATGGAGAGAGAGATATTGAACAGATGAGGCTTTCCCTTGTTTTTGACCTGGTCACAGGGACGAGTGTGACTCTGGAGGAAGGGGCTGACACATGTGTCACATGACACGGCAGGTGCAGCGTACAGTGTGTGTTGGTACAGTATGCGTGTTGCTAGTGTACTATATGTTTGTTAGTAGTGTACTGTACTGTATGTGTTTCGTAGTGTACAGTATGTGTGTTGGTACTGTATGTGTGTTGGTAGTGTACAGTATGTGTGTTGGTACTGTATGTGTGTTGGTAGTGTACAGTATGTGTGTTGGCACAGTATGTGTGTTGGTAGTGTACAGTATGTGTGTTGGTAGTGTACAGTATGTGTGTTGGTAGTGTACAGTATGTGTGTTGGCACAGTATGTGTGTTGGTAGTGTACAGTATGTGTGTTGGCACAGTATGTGTGTTGGTAGTGTACAGTATGTGTGTTGGCACAGTATGTGTTGGTACAGTATGTGTGTTGGTAGTACTGTGTGTGTGTTGGTAGTGTACTGTATGTGTGTTGGTAGTGTACAGTATGTGTGTTGGTAGTGTACTGTATGTGTGTTGGTAGTGTACTGTATGCATGTTGCTAGTGTACTGTATGTGTGTTGGTAGTGTACTGTATGTGTGTTGGTAGTGTACTGTATGTGTGTTGGTACTGTATGTGTGTTGGTAGTGTACTGTATGTGTGTTGGTAGTGTACTGTATGTATGTTGGTAGTGTACAGTATGTGTGTTGGTAGTGTACAGTATGTGTGTTGGTAGTGTACTGTATGTGTGTTGGTAGTGTACTGTATGTGTGTTGGTAGTGTACAGTATGTGTGTTGGTAGTGTACTGTATGTATGTTGGTAGTGTACTGTATGTGTGTTGGTAGTGTACTGTATGTATGTTGGTAGTGTACTGTATGTGTGTTGGTAGTGTACTGTATGTGTGTTGGTAGTGTACAGTATGTGTGTTGGTAGTGTACTGTATGTATGTTGGTAGTGTACTGTATGTGTGTTGGTAGTGTACTGTATGCATGTTGGTAGTGTACTGTATGTGTGTTGGTAGTGTACTGTATGTGTGTTGGTAGTGTAGTGTATGCATGTTGGTAGTGTACTGTATGTGTGTTGGTAATGTACTGTATGTGTCTTGGTAGTGTACAGTATGTGTGTTGGTAATGTACTGTATGTGTGTTGGTAGTGTACTGTATGTGTGTTGGTAGTGTACTGTATGTGTTTTGGTAGTGTACTGTATGTGTGTTGGTAGTGTACAGTATGTGTGTTGCTAGTGTACTGTATGTGTTTTGGTAGTGTACTGTATGTGTGTTGGTAGTGTACAGTATGTGTGTTGGTAGTGTACTGTATGTGTTTTGGTAGTGTACTGTATGTGTGTTGGTAGTGTACTGTATGTGTGTTGGTAGTGTACTGTATGTGTGTTGGTAGTGTACTGTATGTGTGTTGGTAGTGTACAGTATGTGTGTTGCTAGTGTACTGTATGTGTGTTGGTAGTGTACTGTATGTGTGTTGGTAGTGTACAGTATGTGTGTTGGTAGTGTACTGTATGTGTGTTGGTAGTGTACAGTATGTGTGTTGGTAGTGTACAGTATGTGTGTTGGTAGTGTACTGTATGTGTGTTGGTAGTGTACAGTATGTGTGTTGGTAGTGTACAGTATGTGTGTTGGTAGTGTACTGTATGTGTGTTGGTAGTGTACAGTATGTGTGTTGGTAGTGTACAGTATGTGTGTTGGTAGTGTAGTGTATGTGTGTTGGTAGTGTACAGTATGTGTGTTGGTAGTGTACAGTATGTGTGTTGGTACTGTATGTGTGTTGGTAGTGTACTGTATGTGTGTTGGTAGTGTACTGTATGTGTGTTGGTAGTGTACAGTATGTGTGTTGGTAGTGTACTGTATGTGTGTTGGTAGTGTACTGTATGTGTGTTGGTAGTGTACTGTATGTGTGTTGGTAGTGTACAGTATGTGTGTTGGTAGTGTACAGTATGTGTGTTGGTAGTGTACAGTATGTGTGTTGGTAGTGTACTGTATGTGTGTTGGTAGTGTACTGTATGTGTGTTGGTAGTGTACAGTATGTGTGTTGGTAGTGTACAGTATGTGTGTTGGTAGTGTACTGTATGTGTGTTGGTAGTGTACTGTATGTGTGTTGGTAGTGTACAGTATGTGTGTTGGTAGTGTACAGTATGTGTGTTGGTAGTGTACAGTATGTGTGTTGGTAGTGTAGTGTATGTGTGTTGGTAGTGTACAGTATGTGTGTTGGTAGTGTAGTGTATGTGTGTTGGTAGTGTACAGTATGTGTGTTGGTAGTGTACTGTATGTGTGTTGGTAGTACTGTATGTGTGTTGGTAGTGTACAGTATGTGTGTTGGTAGTGTAGTGTATGTGTGTTGGTAGTGTACAGTATGTGTGTTGGTAGTGTAGTGTATGTGTGTTGGTAGTGTACAGTATGTGTGTTGGTAGTGTACAGTATGTGTGTTGGTAGTGTACAGTATGTGTGTTGGTAGTGTACTGTATGTGTGTTGGTAGTACTGTATGTGTGTTGGTAGTGTACAGTATGTGTGTTGGTAGTGTAGTGTATGTGTGTTGGTAGTGTACAGTATGTGTGTTGGTAGTGTACAGTATGTGTGTTGGTAGTGTACAGTATGTGTGTTGGTAGTGTACAGTATGTGTGTTGGTAGTGTACTGTATGTGTGTTGGTAGTGTACTGTATGTGTGTTGGTAGTGTACAGTATGTGTGTTGGTAGTGTACTGTATGTGTGTTGGTAGTGTACTGTATGTATATTGGTAGTGTACAGTATGTGTGTTGGTAGTGTACTGTATGTGTGTTGGTAGTGTACAGTATGTGTGTTGGTAGTGTACAGTATGTGTGTTGGTAGTGTACTGTATGTGTGTTGGTAGTGTACAGTATGTGTGTTGGTAGTGTACTGTATGTGTGTTGGTAGTGTACTGTATGTGTGTTGGTAGTGTACAGTATGTGTGTTGGTAGTGTACTGTATGTGTGTTGGTAGTGTACAGTATGTGTGTTGGTAGTGTACAGTATGTGTGTTGGTAGTGTACTGTATGTGTGTTGGTAGTGTACAGTATGTGTGTTGGTAGTGTACTGTATGTGTGTTGGTAGTGTACAGTATGTGTGTTGGTAGTGTACAGTATGTGTGTTGGTAGTGTACAGTATGTGTGTTGGTAGTGTACTGTATGTGTGTTGGTAGTGTACAGTATGTGTGTTGGTAGTGTACTGTATGTGTGTTGGTAGTGTACTGTATGTGTGTTGGTAGTGTACAGTATGTGTGTTGGTAGTGTACAGTATGTGTGTTGGTAGTGTACAGTGTGTGTGTTGGTAGTGTACTGCATGTATGTTGCTAGTGTACAGTATGTGTGTTGGTAGTGTACAGTATGTGTGTTGGTAGTGTACTGTATGTGTGTTGGTAGTGTACTGTATGTGTGTTGGTAGTGTACAGTATGTGTGTTGGTAGTGTACTGTATGTATGTTGGTAGTGTACTGTATGTGTGTTGGTAGTGTACAGTATGTGTGTTGGTAGTGTACTGTGTGTATGTTGGTAGTGTACAGTATGTGTGTTGGTAGTGTAGTGTATGTGTGTTGGTAGTGTACTGTATGTGTGTTGGTAGTGTACTGTATGTGTGTTGGTAGTGTACAGTATGTGTGTTGGTAGTGTACTGTATGTGTGTTGGTAGTGTACAGTATGTGTGTTGGTAGTGTACTGTATGTGTGTTGGTAGTGTACTGTATGTATGTTGGTAGTGTACAGTATGTGTGTTGGTAGTGTACAGTATGTGTGTTGGTAGTGTACTGTATGTGTGTTGGTAGTACTGTATGTGTGTTGGTAGTGTACTGTATGTGTGTTGGTAGTACTGTATGTGTGTTGGTAGTGTACTGTATGTGTGTTGGTAGTGTACTGTATGTGTGTTGGTAGTGTACAGTATGTGTGTTGGTAGTGTACAGTATGTGTGTTGGTAGTGTACTGTATGTGTGTTGGTAGTGTACTGTATGTGTGTTGGTAGTGTACAGTATGTGTGTTGGTAGTGTACAGTATGTGTGTTGGTAGTGTACTGTGTGTGTGTTGGTACTGTATGTATGTTGGTAGTGTACAGTATGTGTGTTGGTAGTGTACAGTATGTGTGTTGGTAGTGTACAGTATGTGTGTTGGTAGTGTACAGTATGTGTGTTGGTAGTGTACTGTATGTGTGTTGGTAGTGTACTGTATGTGTGTTGGTAGTGTACAGTATGTGTGTTGGTAGTGTACTGTATGTGTGTTGGTAGTGTACTGTATGTGTGTTGGTAGTGTACTGTATGTGTGTTGGTAGTGTACTGTATGTGTGTTGGTAGTGTACTGTATGTGTGTTGGTAGTGTACAGTATGTGTGTTGGTAGTGTACTGTATGTGTGTTGGTAGTGTACAGTATGTGTGTTGGTAGTGTACAGTATGTGTGTTGGTAGTGTACAGTATGTGTGTTGGTAGTGTACAGTATGTGTGTTGGTAGTGTACAGTATGTGTGTTGGTAGTGTACAGTATGTGTGTTGGTAGTGTACAGTATGTGTGTTGGTACTGTATGTGTGTTGGTAGTGTACTGTATGTGTGTTGGTAGTGTACAGTATGTGTGTTGGTAGTGTACTGTGTGTGTGTTGGTAGTGTACTGTGTGTGTGTTGGTAGTGTAGTGTATGTGTGTTGGTAGTGTACAGTATGTGTGTTGGTAGTGTACAGTATGTGTGTTGGTAGTGTACAGTATGTGTGTTGGTAGTGTACTGTATGTGTGTTGGTAGTGTACTGTGTGTGTGTTGGTAGTGTACTGTGTGTGTGTTGGTAGTGTAGTGTATGTGTTGGTAGTGTACAGTATGTGTGTTGGTAGTGTACTGTGTGTGTTTTGGTAGTGTACTGTGTGTGTGTTGGTAGTGTACTGTGTGTGTTTTGGTAGTGTACTGTATGTGTGTTGGTAGTGTACTGTATGTGTGTTGGTAGTGTACTGTATGTGTGTTGGTAGTGTACTGTATGTGTGTTGGTAGTGTACTGTGTGTGTGTTGGTAGTGTACTGTATGTGTGTTGGTAGTGTACTGTATGTATGTTGCTAGTGTACAGTATGTGTGTTGGTAGTGTACAGTATGTGTGTTGGTAGTGTACTGTATGTGTGTTGGTAGTGTAGTGTATGTGTTGGTAGTGTACTGTGTGTGTGTTGGTAGTGTACTGCATGTATGTTGGTAGTGTACTGTATGTGTGTTGGTAGTGTACTGTATGTGTGTTGGTAGTGTAGTGTATGTGTTGGTAGTGTACTGTGTGTGTGTTGGTAGTGTACAGTATGTGTGTTGGTAGTGTACTGCATGTATGTTGCTAGTGTACTGTATGTGTGTTGGTAGTGTACTGCATGTATGTTGCTAGTGTACTGTATGTGTGTTGGTAGTGTACTGCATGTATGTTGCTAGTGTAGTGTATGTGTGTTGGTAGTGTACAGTATGTGTGTTGGTAGTGTACTGTATGTATGTTGCTAGTGTAGTGTATGTGTGTTGGTAGTGTACTGCATGTATGTTGCTAGTGTACTGTATGTGTGTTGGTAGTGTACTGTATGTGTGTTGGTAGTGTACTGTATGTGTGTTGGTAGTGTACAGCATGTATGTTGCTAGTGTACTGTATGTGTGTTGGTAGTGTACTGCATGTATGTTGCTAGTGTACTGTATGTGTGTTGGTAGTGTACTGTATGTATGTTGGTAGTGTACTGTATGTATGTTGGTAGTGTACTGTGTGTGTGTTGGTAGTGTACTGCATGTATGTTGCTAGTGTACTGTATGTGTGTTGGTAGTGTACTGTATGTATGTTGGTAGTGTACTGTATGTGTGTTGGTAGTGTACTGCATGTATGTTGCTAGTGTACAGTATGTATGTTGCTAGTGTACAGTATGTGTGTTGGTAGTGTACAGTATGTGTGTTGGTAGTGTAGTGTATGTGTGTTGGTAGTGTACAGTATGTGTGTTGGTAGTGTACAGTATGTGTGTTGGTAGTGTACTGTATGTGTGTTGGTAGTGTACTGTATGTGTGTTGGTAGTGTACAGTATGTGTGTTGGTAGTGTACTGTGTGTGTTTTGGTAGTGTACTGTATGTGTTTTGGTAGTGTAGTGTATGTGTTGGTAGTGTACAGTATGTGTGTTGGTAGTGTACTGTGTGTGTGTTGGTAGTGTACTGTGTGTGTGTTGGTAGTGTACTGTGTGTGTTTTGGTAGTGTAGTGTATGTGTTGGTAGTGTACTGTGTGTGTTTTGCTAGTGTAGTGTATGTGTTGGTAGTGTACAGTGTGTGTGTTGCTAGTGTAGTGTATGTGTGTTGGTACTAGGGCTGTCTTAAATACTTCGAAGCTTCGAAGCTTCGTTTGATGGCATGAGCTTCGAACATTAAAAAAAAATATATATATGTTTTTTTTTGCCTCAAATGCATCTCCAAGGGAATATCCCTTGGAGTTGTACACGACGGCGACGCCACACAAAACATTAATAAGGCTATGCCTATGCTGCTATGACTAATGTGTTACCAAGTTGGCTAATTTTATTGTAATCATCTGCTTTTGTAGGTGCATTGTCTGATATAATTATAAATTATAAATTAAATATAATATAATTATTTGCTTGATAGACGAAGGTTGCAACATAATTATGTAATGTCATGTCGTTGGCTGTGAGAGCAGCCCCACTGCACCCAGGCAGCG
The DNA here is from genome assembly GCF_963971535.1 of Notolepis coatsorum. Taxonomy (NCBI): domain Eukaryota; kingdom Metazoa; phylum Chordata; class Actinopteri; order Aulopiformes; family Paralepididae; genus Notolepis; species Notolepis coatsorum. Next base: position 8,002 of record NW_028172956.1, on the reverse strand, counting down.
CAGCCGAGTGAAACCTTGTTGGCTGCGTCACAGTCACGAAAGGGGCTACTTTTGTACTAGAGCACATTTAAAAACAACAAAGTTTACCAAAGTGCTGTACAAGTCCCACAACATAAGATAAAAAAATAAAAAAAATTAAATAAAAAAAATATATACTATAATAATTTTTTTTCTCTCTCGAAGCTTCGAATTAAAATCGAAGCTCGGCCCGAAGCTTTGATTGCCAAAAAAAGCTTCGAAGGTCAGCCCTAGTTGGTAGTGTACTGCATGTGTGTTGGTAGTGTACAGTATGTGTGTTTTGTCATGTCATAAGTGCTGTCATGGAGAGCCTCATGTTTACGTAAGTTAACCCCAGCGTTTGCCGTCCGCTACTCGTAAAAGTCGTGAAGGTGATGAAGTTATACAGAGAGGCGCTCATGACACCAGATACTACTGACCTTTTCTTACCCGACCACTGGAACATTCTACGTTTATTTCCTGGTGCAATGCAAGGAATCTATAAAAGAAGGAAGGGTCATCACGTCAAAATACCAGCATTCTATGCTCTGCTTGGTGCCAGACTTTGGTGTCTGTTCTATTGAAGCCTGTGGGAGATGCACCAACTATCTGAGGAAATATACCATCAACCAATATATCAAATATTAGCTAGTGAACAATCCACCTAATTGCATATGATTCTGACATCCAAGGTAATAACCTTTTTTTTTTAATAAATTTTGTATTTGCAAGTTGGCATACAAGCAATCAATTTTCTTTATTTTTTCTCTCTTCACATATTAATAAACATCAAAGAAGAAATACCCCTGTCACACTGTACGCCAACCTAATAACCTGTTTAATGATGTGTTTAGATAGCAATCCCGTTCAACGCAATGTCAGCCGAACTGAACATGTTCACACTTGGCACCAATGTATGTTCAGTGGCTCAGGATGTAGAGCGATTGTCTGGTAATCAGAAGGTTCCCGCTCCTCCTGGGCAGCATGTTGAAGTGTCTTTGACCAAGACAATTAACCCCTAATTGCTCCCGATGAGCAGGTTGGCACCTTGCATGGTTGCCTCTGCCATCGGTGTGTGAATGTGTGAGTGAATGGATGAATGTGAGGAACAAAAATTGGAAAGTGTTTTGGATAAAAACGCTATATAAATGCACCGTACCGAACTATTTCTGTATTGGACCTTCGGTTCAGTACGCGCTGTGTACCGAATTAACTCATTAAGCGCCTAAAACAAGATATCTCGTTTCTGAAAGCCAACGCTTGAGCGCCAAAAACGAGATATCTCGATTTTTTTATTATTATGATTCTAAACACTCACGCAGACCATTGTGAGTCTTCCTGTGGCCTCTGATTAACTTAGAATTAAAATGACGATCGAATCCTGATAGGTGGCAGTATCGCCTACCTTTTGAACTGGGCTAGTTTACTGTGAGGGGCGATTTGCTCACTCACTGCTGGCCAGATTAGTCGCCGCCGGAGTTGAGAGCACTCCAGAGCAATGGCGATCGCGAACTATTGGAGATTATGAAGAAGAAGACAAAACGATCACACTTATGGATGAGAATGTGCGTTTTCACCAGACTACATTGGACTCAGCACTTCTGGTAAATCATAAAAATACTATAGTCAAACCGGCCGAGGACTCGGAGGTAACTTATTCTGCTCCGTGGTATAGTCGGGAACCGAGCACTCCGAGGCACAATAGTACTAGTAGCCACTACCCTGCGAACTACCCTGCAATGCAATGGCGAGTGAACTATTGGAGATTATGAAGAAGACAAAACTATCACACTTATGGATGATAAGGTGCGTTTTCACCAGACTATGTTGGATTCTAGTATTTTCAAACGGGCTGTTTGGATGCACGTTCCTGGATTTAACGTTACCCTGGCGCTGGTAACGGGCACCTAACGTTATATTTATTGCTCTAATAATTATTTAAAAAGTCGATTATTCATTTATTTTGAATATAGAATATTCGTTGACAGCCCTACTTAACAGTAACTACAAACTACATCACCCCTGAGTGGAACATGGAAATCCAAACTTTCCCCCACTGTAACGAAAACCCGTGCAGAACCGTGGTACGTACGTACCGAACAGTGATTTTTGTGTACCGTTACAGTACACCCCTAGTAGATACTACAGTGCTATGTTGTGCTGATGATGTCTCATTGCCATTGGTGTGAAAGGGAGAATGTTTGTTGGAGTCTAATAGTAGTTCTTCTCAGACTGCTAAGGAATCACCTTTCTTTGAATCCTAAGCTTGAAGTATCAAAGCCCAAACCTCTTGATCTCATCATAGTATCGCAATGTTTTGGTGGCAATGAGTATGGTGATGTGGTGACTTAAGTATGGGGGATAATATTGTATCGGGGGGCCTCTGGTGACTCCCACCCCTAGAAAGAGGTGTCTGAGGGCATCAAAGGCACGTCTCCACGTTGCTTGACGGGTTCCTGACAGGTCCCAGCTGAGAGCTGCCGCGGACGCTTCATAGCATCTGAAACGCACAGGACCCCGGCGTCTGTCTGTGCCTGAGATGCCCCGAAGCTGAGCAAGTGAACCTCAGGACTGAATAAAGAGGTGTTTTATACACAGCACTCAGTACCACATGACCTGAAGTTCACCATCTGGCACCATAAGTGCATTATGACTTTCGGTGTGTTTTAATTGCACTGAACTACCCATTAACATCCATAAGTAAAGAGAGACGCGCTGTCCTTCACTAAACTAATTCTTAGTCAGCTACTAATCAGACTCAAATCATAAGTATGGCTTTGTCAGTATTCCAATGTACAGTGTACAGTGTCCCCCCCCCCCCCACCTCCAATGTACAGCCCCACCCACCCACCCAACCCCACCTACCCAACCTCCTCCAATGTACAGTTTCTACGTCAAATGTATATACACTCTTTTTCTGGACACTTTTTGTATCACAAACAGTACTGTATTTGCAAATCTGGTATGTCATAAATGTATAGATGTAGCAGTACTGTATCTGTATGTCGTGTGTGTGTCATATGATGAATTGAAAATGGGGGACCCTGATGTAAACGAGACGAAAGTCTTTCTCTGGTCTGCATCCCCTTAACAATTGTATGTATTGAGCTGTACTGTACTGTACCCATTCTGCAATCTGTTAATACACTTTTCAATCAATCAATCAATCAATCAATCAGATTTTGTGGACTAATCGATTCATAGATTCAGTGAGAAAAAAGATCAGAAAATATATCATTCAGCATTGAAAAAAAACACATAAAAACAGACTAACCTTGTTGGTCTTTAAAAATAAAAGTCTTCTTGGTCAGTTCAAGGCAGCCCTAAAATGCATGCCCTAATGGTATAATATATAATATACAGTATATAATATTAAGCTCATCAAAGTCTCAAAATGCAACCACATAATTATCAATATTCACTAACTATACATTATATATCATCTTCTGATGTGGTTACAACACACTTCTAATGCACTCGATATGAGCTTATGATATCTTATGAGCAAGTCTTCAAGTAAAGTGCTGTCACGTGAAGTGCAATAGACAGGACCTCTCATGGGTGACATATTGACATGTCTTCAGTCTTTGCTGCATGTATAGGAAAATGAATGGATTATTAATAGATCGCTCATAGCTTAGTCTCTAGTCCATGCAGCTGTGGTCCCATGAACAAAGCATTCTAATATACATTTCTCTCTCTGATAAGTCGTGGGACTTATTTCCATTGAGGTCCTCATACAATTAACAGTTAAAGGAAAACTCCAACATTTTGGGAAATTAGCTTATTTGCCATCTACCCTGGAGTTACATACCTTTTTCTTCTCTGTGCATGCAGTAGGAGTAGGAAGACGTTGGGAACTAGGCTAATGGAGGAACCTACTTCCAGTGACTGACGCTAAGCTAGGCTAACAGTGCCTGTCTTCCAACTCCTACTGCATGCACAGAGAAGAAAAAGAGTATGTATCTTCTTGTCTAACTCCAGGGTAGATGGCAAATAAGCTAATTTCCCAAAATGTTGGAGTTTTCCTTTAATATAAAGATACATTACAATACAAAAACATATGAAATATGACATATACCGTACATACATACACAACAACATGTGCTCCCTCTTTTCTATGCTAATGACTAGGGGTGTAAAGGTATACGTATCGTGTGCAGTTTCAGTGTGTACCGTACCGTACCGAACGGCTGTGTAGTGTAACGAACGAATACAACTGTATGTTAACCACTAACAACCACCCACGGGGGCTGTTTTTTTCACAATCTAGTATAATTATTAATAATTTACAAGTCGATTATTAATTTCAATATAGAATATTCGTTGACAGCCCTACAAGTACAATTCGTTACTGCACACTACATCACCCCTGAGTGGAACATGGAAAGCCAAACTTTCCCTCACTGTACCGAAAACCCGTACCGAACCTTGACTTCAAAACCGAGGTACGTACCGTACCGTGGTTTTTGTGTACCATTACACCCCTACTAATGACCCTCTAGTAGTAGTAATAGTAGTAGTAATGAATTATTTTTTTATTATTATTATTTAATTTTTTTTAAATCTTTTCCCCCCTTCTTTTTCCTCAGTTTTTCTCCCATCCCAATGTTAGTCGTTATGCCAATTCCCAATCTCCTTCCTGGTCGCTGCGCACCTACCCCCTACAGTCGGTCTGGGAGAGTGGAGGCTATCACATGCTTCCTCCCACACATGTGTAGCCAATCAACCGCTTCTTTTCACCTGGCAGCGCGGACTCTCACTGAGAGGGTGTAACGTGTGGAAGGATCACACTACCCCCCTCAGATCCTATCTGCGCTGAGCAGGCGCCCCGACCGAACTGTAGGAGTCGCTGTTTACAACGACCAGGACCCACCCACCAGCTTTCCCACCCCTAACACTGCCAATTGTGTTAGTATGAACGACCAGCCAAGCTGGTAGCAACGCCGAGAGCTGGGCTCGAACCCAGCGTCTCCTGCGTTGGTGGCGAGTGCCTTGCCCACTACACCACCTAGCCGCCCTTAGGGGAACCTTTTCTAAAATACCAGCTTTTATCTGCTGCTTAAAATACCTCAGATTGGTTGATAGTTTGACACTGATGTCGAGATCATTCCTGAGATGATTTGAGAGAACTGTGTCCTATGAAGCGATCTTTTCTCATAATCTGTTGTGGCGATCATAGTTTATAGATCTATGATAACTTATTCACAGTTTATCCTCCTTCGTGTTTCAGATGATGCCTCAAGTGATCCCCATAAATGTGGCCTCCAAAAACAGACATCATCACTGAGATTTATTACTTGCAACACATCGATGTGAATGAGAGGCCTAGTAATAACTGAACATAACTCGGCAGCACTATAGATTCTGAATTAATGTGATACGCGCAGGTCACAATGTACAAGGCAAGCAATATACCCGTTGTCATACTGTCACTGCCACCAAAATAGTGCCGACATCAACGGACGCTATCTAGCATCTGTTGAATTCAATGAGGCCGCGTGAGGAGAACGTCGTCGCCATAACTCACGGCTGAGAATCCTCCCCTCACTCAACGATTATAACTTGCTCCTATTCAGACAGTTATTAATACGTGGAGCTCCTCCAGCCGGGGCTGATACGCCCTCCCTCTCACAATACAAAATAATTTGTCCCCCCGCGAGGCCTATACTCCTATCTAGAGCACTGTGTATTCTGCCTGTAAGACACACTTTCTCTAGTGGAGCAACTAACATCGCCTCTGACCCACTTCTCTCCCTCTCTTTGTGGATTGGGAATAAAGGTTCTTCTCGTCGCACCCTCAAAACCGGGAGGCACTCTTCCGGTCGGCATCGGATCCGACGTTGATGGGACGGAAAGACGGGAGAATAGACGCACCGCTGGTGCTCAGCAGGGAAGCGTGTCTGGAGGGAGCGGTGTGTCGTGAAGGCTTCCCCCCCCGCGGCGGATTGTGTTAATCTCTCGCGCGCCCTGCGCTCATTGATTACATCGCAGGTCCCCATAGGCGAGTTAGCTCGCTGCAGCGTCGTATCTTTTGAGGCATCTCCCAGGAGACCGAAACCCGCCTGGTAGACTATGAATAGATAATAAGCAAACCAAGTCTGACACGAGCAGAGCCACTACAGGTATAGGAATCATCACCCGCGGTAGTGATCGCAAGTGATTGGTGCCAAGTGGTTAAAAAGTGATTGGTAAGGGGCGGTCAGGTGACGTAGCGGAGATTGCGCTCGTCACCAATGCAAGAGGCTGCGGTCTCGACTCCCGGAGTCAGCATTGCCTTGGCTTGGGCTGATCGCTATACTAACTAGTTTGGCTGAGTTAGGGGGAGGGAAGCCGTGGGTGGGAAACTGGCGTTGTGGACAGCGACGCCTACAGGTCAGGTCTGGGCGCTTGCTCAGTGGAGGCAGGACTTGAGGAAGGCAGCGTGACCTCCCACACGTTACGCTTCACCAATGAGAGTCCTCGCTGCCAGGTGAGAAGAGAGCCACTGGCTGTCTCCACATGTGTCGGAGGAAGCGTGCGGATACTTCAGGGTTCCCTTGTACCGACCAGTAGGAGAACATGCGCACAACAACCAGGTAGGGGAGGGGGGGAATTGGCATAACGACTAAATTGGGATGGGGAGAAAACGGAGAAAGAAAATCGGAGAAAGAGAGGATAAAAAAAAAGTGATTGGTAGTGATTGGCGACTGGTCACGGTTGTAAACCCCATTTACGGGAGGCAGATTTGCTGGGAGAGATTGTTGCCTCTCAATTTGAACCTCGATACCCTCAGTTTAATCGTTGTGTTACATATTAGTAAACATTGTGCTGTGATTCAAAGGATCTTATTGCACAGGACAGCGATATCTGAACAGAACAATTATAATCTCGGTCATCGGTTCCATCTCTACTGCTGGGCTTCTTAAACCTCAAGAACCCCCCCCCCCCCCCCCCCCCCGTCCCACTCACTTGTTGTTTACTCCTCTGGCAGAGGAATGCCGGTCGAGGCCCTGAATGACCGGTGGAGATTGAAATCGATGGAGGCTCGGCTCGGGGTCCGCACAGGGCCCACGCAGTCGTGTGTTTCATGCTGACCCTGACACTTCTAGTTTCTAGGATCGTTGTACGAGCTGTCCGGGACGCGGGACAGGGAGGGGGGGCAGGGATCAACCACCCCTCACATTCTACACACGCCTGGGAAAGTCAGGGGCGAGGAGGGCCCAGCGGCAGGGTGGCGGAGTGGGGTTTGGAGAGATTCTTCTAAACCTCCTACAGCGCCAGGGAATGATCGGCCCGCTTGTCTACCGTACATGCGAACGACAGAAAGGAGTGAAAATCCAACGCGATGACTAAATGCGGCCGAGGTTGCTAATCTTCTCGTCTCCTCTCTTCCTCCCCCTTTCCTTTTTCTTCTCCCCTTCGATCCCTCTCTCTCTTTCTCCCCTCTTGTCATCACCGCAGCCATAACCAGAGGACCACAGCGTTTCGGCACCCTGTGACGGGACGGGTGTCCCCAGAGAACGTGGATTATATCCTCCAGGAACAGTGAGTGACTTTCTGTTTTTGTTACCCTCCTCCGCTCTCCTCGGCGACGACAACCTATTTGTTTTCCGAATCGTTTGACGGTACGACCAGTTGTTGTGGTCGGTGAATTCCAGAGTGGCTTCTCTGGAATTCCACCCCCTATGCCATGACTCTCTATGACTGTGTAGACTTCAAAGGCAACACATTTCGGTGTCAAATTCGCTGTCGCTATTTTGGACAGTTTCCCCCAAGATTACTGTATTAGCAAGTTAATTAACTCTTCAATTGATGCTGTAGTGAATAGATGGCAGGGTTGGGATCAATTAACTTTTGATGCGATTCATTATTTCTAATTAAATGACTGTATTGAAAGACTTGTGGCATGCGAAGGTTGTACTGTCCAACATATTGACACCTACACGAGAAGGATGTTATGTAAAGGGCAATTTCGGTTAAAATATTGGATTTATTTAATTGAAAGTGAATTGAACCCCACCCT
>NW_028172957.1:0-2000 GCF_963971535.1 Notolepis coatsorum | reverse complement strand
CTAAAAAACATTTCATTGTATCATTTTTAACCCTCTAAAGCAGACCTGGGCATTGTACGGCCCGCGGGCCGGATCCGGCCCGCGGGATGATTCTGACCGGCCCGCGAAGAATACATGATAATAAAAAAAAATAAAAAAAAAATAAAAAAAAATATTTTTTTTTTTTTTTTTTTTTTTTTAATATTTTTTTTTTTCATGTCAACGTTCACACGCACAGTATACGCTTAGGAGACATGCTCAGAAGATGTTGGTTCTCTTTGGATCCACCTACATATGTGAACAGACATTCTCAGTCATGACGTTACCAAGTCCAGGTACAGATCCTCTCTCACTGATGAACATCTGGCAGCTGTGCTTCGCATCTCCACCTCAGACATGCAACCTGACTTTGATGGACTTGTTAAAGCTCAACAGAGACTGGATTTCTCACACTGAATGAAAAAAAAAAAGAACTGAATAACACTAAAATGTGGAAATATAACAAGTGAAATGGGACACTTGATATTTTCTTTTCTTTTTTTGCACAGTTCTGAAAACATTAAATGTTTAATATAGGCATGTAAGTAAAAAAGGCTACAAAAACGGGGACACTTTTCTTTACACAGTCAGTGACATGTCTTGGTTATTTTGCTATAAGATGATGTGATGTCTTTAGAAAGCTAAGAAAATCCTTGTTTCAATAGTATATGAAACTCAAAATGCCCCTTGTTATTAATGTTTCACATTTTGTTTATCATTTTGGAAATAAATTCTATTTGAATAAATTATATTTTTGAAAGCTAACCTCACCTTTTAATTGCCAAAATAATAACATACACTCTTACCAGGGGTCAAAACAATGCCATTTACTGCTTTTTATATAGAAATAAAATTTATATTATGCATAATTGAGTTTGGAATTTTGGCCCGGCCCCCAACATATTTTCAGTTGCTCATTCGGCCCCCCGGGGCCCACCCCTGCTCTAAAGCCTGGTGTTGCGGTGACGCTGGACATGCTTCTGCAAAAAAGAATCGGGAGATTCTCCTCCTTCTGGCCTGGCATGAAAGTGTCTCTCTCTCTAAGTGTACGTCTGAAGTCTGTAACACAACGTGTGGAAAAGCGAAGTGGGCTGAGTAGGTTCCCACGGCGCTGTGGGGTTTAGATAACGTGGACTATCTCTTCATCAGTGTTGTAGGAGCATCTGATCGTCTCACTGTGACTGTAGAAGAGTGTAGTCGGTGAGCGCTGCGTGACCGTTTGAAAGAAGACGACACACAGCACATCCCTGCCCGTCGTCTCTCTACTGAGTGAGTTCAGAAACGGACCACAACCCCTCCTCTCCTCTCATCCCTCTCTCATGTCTCACTAGAAGTCATTTAACACAAAATACTTTTAGAAAAATCTCTCTCTCTCTCTCTCTCTCTCTCTCTCTCTCTCTCTCTCTCTCTCTCTCTCTCTCTCTCTCTCTCTCTCTCTCTCTCTCTCTCTCTCTCTCTCTCAGATAGTGAGTGTTTGGGTCAGTGGAGGGGGTTGTCTATAGCTGAAGGGTTTGTCTATAGCTGATGGTTTGTCTATAGCTGGATGGTTTGTCTATAGCTGAAGGGTTTGTCTATAGCTGGAGGGTTTGTCTATAGCTGAAGGGTTTGTCTATAGCTGAAGGGTTTGTCTATAGCTGAAGGGTTTGTCTATAGCTGGATGGTTTGTCTATAGCTGGTGGATGGTTTGTCTATAGCTGGATGGGTTTGTCTATAGCTGAAGGGTTTGTCTATAGCTGGAGGGTTTGTCTATAGCTGGATGGTTTGTCTATAGCTGGAGGAGTGTGTGTGTGTGTGTGTGTGTGTGTGTGTGTGTGTGTGTGTGTGTGTGTGTGTGTGTGTGTGTGTGTGTGTGTGTGTGTGTGTGTGTGTGTGTGTGTGTGTGTGTGTGTGTGCGTGCGTGCGTGCGTGCGTGCGTGCGTGCGTGCGTGTGTGTGTGTGGTGTGTGTGTTTGGGTTGTCAGATCGCTGGTATCCATACAGAGA